>NC_081413.1:269905853-270178353 GCF_030272615.1 Cryptomeria japonica
AAGTGTGCACATAGGGATGATGCATGTAGGAGAAATTCTACCTTTTGTGGTCTTATCTTGTTGTTACATTCCACCTTCAGTGGGTGATCCACCTCTTATAGAATATTTTATTATTTCTCCTACCTACTTAGGCACCTAACATTGTTTCTCATTGGGCCACATGTCATGATTGTGTGTTCACATATCCATGGCCTTTCCTTTATAAGAAATCTCATTTTATATTACATGTAATGATCCAATTGATAGTATTTTCATCTTGATTAGAATACAATTTATTCTTATCAATATTTTGTTTCTTTTTTGTGCTATCCATTGTGCTCTAGATCTTGGCTATATTTGGAAAAAATTCCCTTTATGGTATCAGAGCCATTAGAGTGTCACTGCATTGTCATTTTGGAGATATTTTGGAGAAATTCATTTTCAAATCTAGAGTCCTAATTTTTATGGCTAGGGCATTCGGTGCCCTAGTCCTAAATCAGGACCAGGGAATACCACACCCTGGTCTTCCTAAGTAGGCCCTAAATTGGTGATTCACAATAGTCATTTCATTTGAGTGGAAAATTTAGTCTTGTGTCAACCTATTCTAAAAATTAATTTTATAAATTTGGATGGTCAAATATAAAAGGTTGCACGCCCCTCTCATTTTAAGGCTAACCAAAATCAAGATCTTAATTACAGTTTAGCAAATACAAGTGAGAAAGCAATCAATCATTCATCAAACATTGGAGCAACAATGAAGTCAAGTTCAAATATTGAAGATGACATCTGTGATCAATGTTTTACGAAGACATCCTACATGAAACCTTAAAACATTTGTGTGAAGGTCAAACAAAATTTTATCAAGGTATACATTATTGTTTCAAGCATTTCAACATTTCTATAAAAAGGAATGTATTTTATTCTATTTTTTCATTACATTTATCAATTCTATACATGGTTAATTATAAATTCTAGTTTTTTCTTATTAGTTCCTATCAAGGCAGGATACTATTACATTCAGTGACCACAATATTTTAATTAATTTATACATTTAATTGAAAGTTTTGAACAAGAATCTATAATATAAGTTTAATTTTTATTTTATATTATTATAAAAATATATATATATTTAATTTCTATTGATACGATTAAAATTCTAATTTTTAAAAATAAAAAATAAAAAAATTTAGATTTAATTTAATTAATAAAGTGTCACGATACCCAACGTTTGTACAAATGAGATAGACCCACCTTAAAGCAATAGGTACATTATTATTACATCATATATCATCGATTTCTATTTGTTGTTTTCAATGTATCATTGATTTCTATCTGTTCGCATTTTTAAAAGAAAACTGTCGAATTTTTATTCCTTTAATTCCGTACATACCTGCATTTACTGCCTAGCAAAAAGTGGTAACTATTAAATTATTCTAGAAATCGCGACTATAAAATAGGTACAATAATTATCTTTTACAGTTTGAAGTTGCTTATAATCTATCTCCTTTTTTTATCAAGATATTCAATAATTCATAACACGTACACTTTAATATTTGTCAAAGATAAAATATATTCTATATTTTTTTCATATAATTTTTTATTTAATGAGATTTCTTTTTTTATTTAGTTTATATTTTATATGCTAAATAATATTATTATTATGATTTTTTTAGAAGTTTGAAAATTTTCATATAATTAAAATTTGATTATATATGAAGGAGAAGAACATTAATTGTCTTAAATAAATATTTTAATCTTTATATAATAAATATAGTTATAATCGTATTAAATATATCTAATATTAATGTAGATGTAAATCTAATATTAAGTTAAAGAATAGATAAATAAATATCAGTTGTACACATAATATTTAATTAATTTTAATAGATGTTTACGTGGAAAGTAAAAAAATGGCTTTGCAACTTGGCAGATATGTGAATGACCGAGCAAGTGATAAGGGGAGAATATACGATGGGGTTGCTTCAACATCTAGTAGGGTTTCCCTTTGGCAGGAACAACCTTGGGAAACAGTGAAAACTAATAAGACCATCAGGGCAGAAATGTGATGGGCTACTAGGGCAGTTGAAGACTATACGCTTTGATACCACAACGAACAATGCCCAAACCATGGTAGGATATGGGAGTTGGCTGTCAATCATCCACATGCTAGGGAAGTTTCGGCACATAACCATCCGAGGACTGTGGTAGTGGGAAAGAGAGCAGCTAGGGTAGAGACGAAGGTAGTCATGACGACGGATCAACCACAAATGTGGGGGATTCTAATCACCTCACAAATTCCTAGTTGTGCCACCAAGGCAAATAGGATACCACTAGGCTCTCGAATAAATTCAAGCCCTAGAGGATACATCCGTAAGCTGCAATAGATAACACGCCCATTTACCAATAGAATGGAGGGTTAGGTTAGACTTGCAAAAAATGGAGGAAGGCCAATGCCATTATATGGCCCTAAATTCATCAAAATGGTCCCGGTCTCGAAGCGGGACAATTTTCCACACAAGGTTGTAAGAAATAAGGATGACCTAGCGGCAAAAAATCTCGATCCAGAGCCCATCAAAATCAATTTTCCTACAAAAGCAAAGGATTTAAGCAAGTACTGCAGAGGGCACGACCTCTTTGCAAGATGGGGAGGGAACAACCTACCAATCAAAGAAATTGTAGAATGGTGGAAAATAAAATTCCATAGCTAGGTAAGTATAACAACCTAGTAAACAACTTTATATATATAGAATGACATGATAAATCTATGATGGCCAAGCTTTTGTATGAAGATTATGTTTTTTACAGAGGCATAAATTTTAACTTCATTGATTGGCAACCGAATTTTGATTCTAAAAGATTTAAATTTGAAATGGAACCAAAATGGATAGAAATCCATAATGTTCCTATAGAATTAATGCATGCTAAAATCCTTATAGAAATTGGTGAAAGTCTGGGCAAATTCATAACTGTCGAAAAAAATTGGTCGGATAGCTCAGACATAAAAATGCTAATAGAATTCAACAAAGCTAAGGGAACCTAAAAACTATAATCTTAGAAATAACCGATGGCATATATACTCTAAAACCGGTATGGTTTAATGGCCAGTAGCAGAAGATTTAGCCTTCTGTAAGAGGTCAAACCATAATTGTCAGAAGCTGCAAGCATCAGTTTTGGATAAAATTATAGCTTCAAATGGGAAATTAGACATACAATTTAATGTTAACAAGGGTGTATTTACTATAAACACTGGCCAGCAAAGGATTTAGACTACCCCAACAACACCTCCTTTCTCAGTCTTGGGAAATAGTCATGACAGAACCCTAGAAACCCAAACTTATAATAATGAAGAGAAAATCCAAGTTGAATTGAACAAGGTTATAGAAAACCTAATGAGGCAAATAGCTAAGGAATATGTAGACAAAATAGTCATCGATACCACAGCAAAATTGCTAGAAAATGATAATATCCCCATTATAGAATATGTTCAATCCCCCAATAGAACACCCCAATTGATCGACAACCCTAATGAGGAGGCTCAAGAAGATATAACCGCAAACTTCACCACTCTGGAGGATTCTCCTATTGTGGAAGTGTTGAATGTAAATGAAGAAAGATTTCATTATCAAGGAACAAATCAATATGCAGGTAACAGACAATAACAAAATAGTAGAGAGAAGCCCAACCAATCCACAAAATATAGGTATCCTCCAAACAGGAAGTGAGAGACCAACTCCTGATTGTGGAAAAACTTTGAGCAACAAAAGAGACAAGAAGTATTTTTTAGACAAAAGAAAGATGGATGGGGATGTGGAGGGGCAAGCCAAAATAACAACACTATTGGGGCAAGGAAAATCTTGCCATCCCCTAGCAGAGGTATAAACATACTTACCTGGAATGTTAGGGGTTTGGGAGCCCCTAATAAATAGAGATTGATTAAGAGAAGTATACTATAATCTACCATGGATATAGTTTTGATACAAGAAATAAAACTAAGCAAGAGTGATATAGATAATTTTAGCAGAAAATTTACCCAATGGCAAATGGAAGCTGTGGAATCTACAGTGGAATTGGGGGGACTAGGTATAATGTGGCAAAAAAGTACGGTTGCATTCACATGTCAATCCAAAACTAAAAATTGGATGGCTAGCAGAGTCAAAACCCATAGTCTTAACCTTGAGTTTATAATTATTAATGTTTATGGCCCAATCCTAACAGAAAAGAAAATTTTAGTGTGGTAGGAAATTAAATATTACTTAAGGATGCAGGATGGAAAACACATCATAATAGGTGGTGACTTCAACACTATCTTATACTCATCGGATAAAAGTGGTGGTAAAACAAACATAAAACAATCACAAAGAGACTTCGGTAATTGTATAAACAACAATAACTTATACAAAATCAAAATAGAGGCTAGTTTCTACACATGGAATAACACGAGAAAAGAGTTCACTAACATCACAAAAACACTTGATAGATTCTTCTTTAAGGGATATCTAACCGATTTCTATACAGAAATAAAAACTACGGTATTACCTTGGTCAGCCTTTGAACACTTCTTGGTACCCTTAGAACTTGTGGGGGAAACAAAGAAAATGGGATATCCCTTTAAGTTCGAGAGAATGTGGTTTACAAATGAAGACTTCCTCCCCAACATACAAAAATGGTGGAAGCAAAGCACCTTTGTAGGATCAAAATTATTTTGTCTGGTCTCTAAGATGAAAGAGATTAAGCAGAAGTTATTAGACTGGATCAAAGAGAAATTTAAAATCATCTTTGAAGAAAAGTCAAGAATTGAGAATGAACTGGAGATAATAAACACTGATGTGATGAAAAATGGGATGACTTCTGAGACATATGAAGCTGAGAAAAGGATCCTATTTGAATATGAAAGCATTTTGGATAGAGAAGAGATATACTGGAAACAAAAATCGCGAGAATTATGGCTAGAAGATGGGGATTGAAACATCAAATGATTTCACAACAATATTAAATTAAAAGAACAACAAACAAAATCACCCAAATCACCAATAATAGTGGTCAGATCATAATGGACCAAGATTAGATTGCAAAAGATTCAATCATGTATTTTGAAAACATCCTCAACAATTGGGAACACTAAATTTAACAGGACTTTTTCCCGTGGAAATAAATTGTGATAAATATAATTAGATAAATGAAATTATGAACATTATTATAGTTATGAAAGGGTGTGATTTTTTGGTAACCACCCTCTGACATTATATAAACCTGTGAATTAATAAAGAAGGGTACACAGACAGGGAGGGAGAAAATAATAGAAGCAAAAGAGATTGAAAGTAGCAAAAGCGAGAGGATAGTTAAGCTCTGGTGGTTGGGAATTGAGCATTGGAGAAGGGGCATACAATGTGTGTCCAACTCGGGGTACATCGTACACCCGGGAGTGTCTTGGCCAGGGCTATGTTTATTTCATGTTGTGAAGACATGTGGGGTTCTGTGTAAGAATCGTGTCCTCCTGGAGTGCTTCCTTGCCTGGAAAACCCTAGGCCTATAACTAATCCTCTACGTGTGGGAAAGCAACCTCTCCATGATTTAGAGATATGTATTAATCAATTTTATTTACAATCATTGCCCTAATGTTTCACTGCTACAAATTATTATCTCAATGTTTTATTATTTATTATTGATGTACATTCATCTTTAATATAATTATTCTATAAATGTTTTGAAGGTTAATTCAATATAAAATAATATAAATTTTATGAGTGATCAGTTTATCATTCCCTTGAATAATTACTTTTGGTTAATTAAATTAGGTTTAACTTAATATTTGATTTATTTAATCCACTCCAAATACTTAATAAATCATAGGGGAAAAGACCCTTACATTTGGTATCAGAGCCAAATCAATCTTGAGAGCATGTACAAGATCATTCAATTTTGTTTGACTCTGTTGCTAAACATTTATCTTCCCTGTCTTACACATTGGAAAATAAAATCATCAAGACAATAAAATAGTAGTTACTTTTTACTTTAGGTTTTCATTCAAGATTATTAGACTCCCTAGAAATCATTTACCAAAGTATTTACCATCACATTTTTATTACCAAATATGACTTAATGAGTGGATTACTTCTCATTAAGAAATAATTAGTAATAGAATAGGCCAAATTTTAAACATCTTTAAATGTAAATATGGTAAATTATGTGAGAAATAGTAACCATTCTTAGTAGACAGTAACTTTTAGCTAACTCTTTGTATGCTTTTTTTTAAAGAGGGAGGAATAAGAAGATTTGGGAGATAAACCTTAGATTACACATAATCTATCAATCTTTTAGAATTAAAATTATATTTTAGTTTGTTGTATGTATTAAATTATTATTTTTTATTTTTTATTTTTTAAACCAATGACATTTATTTTAAGTTTATTTATGTTTTATTTTTATTTATTTTTTATCTATTTTCTATGAGTATCTAACAAAAACCTTGGATTTCACAGAGAGAGACAGAGATCCGCATCAACTTTGCCTTTCGCAACTCTCTGAGGGCATTAAATTAGATGATGCATTTCTATCCCTTGTTCTAAAATTATTTTCACTAGTTCCTTGCTGGATTCCCAACTTGATATTTGTTGCTCTTAATAAAAATAAATCTAAATTGTCTTGTAAGGAAAATAAATTAGTTAAGCAAAGGAAGTACATTTGAAAACATATACATCTTTAAATAATTGAAACAACTATAAGCTAGAGAATCTCCTTAAGACAAAAATTTGGTAAAGACCTTAGGGAAAAAAAAAAAAAGAAAAAAAAAGGGGGAATTGACCCATCATAATGGCTTCAAAAAATGACTGAAAAGCTTATGAAGACCTAGAGAGAACCAATCAAGTCCTACTAAATGAAATCGCCAAACTAGCAGCTCAAGTCAATCAACTTAAGAAGGAATTTATAGAACGAATCAAACAACAAGAGATATCAATCTCAGAGAGCAAGAAAAGTTCTCGATCAACATGTCATCAAAACAACAGAAATGAAAAACATAGAACAAAAAGTAAACAATGACGAGAATCATTTGAAGAGAGTGACACTTCCAAATCAAACAACTGTGACACTTGTGAATCAGAATCCTCAGAAAATACATTTAGCAAACAAGCACAACGAGAATTAGATAATTTTTCCTGTAAAATCAAGCTACCTGAATATAGTGGTGACACTTGACCAGGATAGGAAGCAGAGCAGTGGTTGACTAACCTAGAAAGATATTTTGACTTACAAGACACAAGTGCATTAAATTGGTGGCAAGATATGGTTAGATCTTTAAAGCTACGAATTGATAGAACAAAATGGTCACAATTTAAAAAATTATTTCAATAGAAATATCTTTCTAATTACTTTTTACAAGAAAAGAAGAATGAATTTTTTGAATTGAGACAAAGGCTACAAACTGTAAGTGAATATAAACAAAACTTTGAAAGACTTAATAGATTTATACCATTCATAGAAGGACATGATCGTGTTGTTAGATTTATCAATGGTTTGATATGAATACCAAGCTCAAGTATGGTGCAACAAGCCAGTATCAGTAGATGAAGCTGCACAAATTGCAAAAAAAATTTAAAATTATCATCAAATTTCAAGACAAAAAAGAGAAAATCGCAAAAGAAATAGGGAAGGATCACATAAGGAAACTTTCAAACAAGGAAGACAATATTCCAACCAAAATACCATTCAGTGTAGATCCACCAATATGTCCCATTTCAACAAAGATCACAAAACATTATCAAGAATTCAATGTTGGGCTTGTGGTGAAAATCATCTTCAGCGAAATTATCCTCAAATGCACCCTTATTGTGGGAAATGTGGAAAGAACCACTGTAAAAATGACCGTTTATGCAACCCCCAACAACACCAAAATCAAGATAATAAGGTTTTCACCCCTTCCAACATGAAGATTTATGCAGTTGTAGATATAGGTACGGTGCATTACCAACCTTGTTTAATTGAAATTAAAGGTTCTATAAATAATCATCCCATTGTTTTTCTTGTTGATTCAGGAAGTAGTCATTACCTTATTTCTCCTAGGGTTGTATCACAACTAAGGATTGCATCTAAATCAATCAAACCTTTAGATGTCGAAATGGTAGATGGTAGAATAGTTAGACAAACAGGTGCAATTATTGAAAATTTAAAATTTGAATTAGACAAGCTTGTAACATATGATCATTTTCACATATTAAATCTAGGTACGTATGATGCTATTCTAGGTATGAGTTGGTTGGAGAAAAACAATGCTTTCCTAGGTTGTGAAAACAAATAGGTTATGCTAAACTCTAACATGGGGACATGTCACATTTTATAGGGTGAGAAAAGACCTCTTCACATTAAAACCATTTAAGCAATGCAAGTTAAGCGTAGTGCGAGGAAACATTGTAAAATATTTTGTGCTATGTTTTTCAAAACATGTGATAAATTTAAATTAGATATTAATATTAAACCTATGGTGCAAGAATTTAAAGATGTGTTTCTAGAAGAATTAAATAGGTTACCTCCTAAATGATTTGTAGAACATGTAATTGATCTAGTTCCTGGGGTAGAACCTGTCTCCAAAGCTCCCTATCGACAGTCAATCCTTGAATTAACTGAACTAAAAATCCAATTAATAGAACTACTTAAGGAAGGTAAGATAAGGCCAAGTGTCTCTCCATGGGGTGCACCAGTATTATTCATTAAAAAGAAAGACGGGACCATGAGGTTATGCATAGATTATAGACAACTTAACAAATTAACCATAAAGAACAAGTACCCCTTGCCTCAAATTGATGACCTCCTAGACCAGTTACATGGTGCTAAATGCTTTTCCAAAATAGATCTATGGTCAGGATACCATCAAATTCATATTAAAGAATCTTACATTTCCAAAATGGCATTTCAAACACGATATGGTCATTATGAATTTGTGGTAATGCGTTTTGGGCTAACTAACACACCTACAACCTTTATGACCTTGATGCATGATATCTTCCGACCATTTCTAGATGTATTTGTTATCATCTTTTTGGATGACATATTAATATACTAAAAAAATGAGCAAGAACATGAGCAACATTTGAGGATGGTACTAGAGACCTTACAAAAACACAAATTCTATGCCAAATTAAGCAAGTGTGAATTCTTTAATTCAGAGGTATCTTATTTAGGTCATATAGTTTCAGAAGAAGGTATTTCACCAGACCTTGCTAAGATTAAAGCAATTCAAGATTGGCCTATCCCCAAGGATGCTTACGAAGTAAGAAGTTTCCTAGGATTATCTGGGTTCTATCGTCGGTTTGTTAAAAACTATTCAAAAATTGTTGCACCTTTAACCGACCTAACTAAGAAAGATCAAAATTATAAATGGATTGATGAATGTGATAAGGCTTTTGAAACATTAAAAACATTGCTAACAACTGCAACTATTCTTTGCACCCCAAATTTTAGCAAACCTTTTGTTGTGATTACAGATGCATGTGGGACAAGTATAGGTGGTGTTCTAATGTAGGATAACCAAGTTGTATGCTATGAATCAAGAAAATTATTACCTGCAGAAAGAAACTATCCTATTCATGATCCTGAATTATTAGGGATTGTCCATGCCTTATAGGTTTGGCGACATTATTTATTGGGAAACAAGTTTATTTTGAAAACAGACCATCGTAGTCTTCAACATATATTTACTCAACCTCAACTTAACATGAGACAAAGAAGGTGGATGGAACTCTTAACTGAATATGATTTCACTATCCAGTATGTTCCTAGAAAAGAGAATGTAGTGACAGATGCCCTAAGTCGAAAAAGATTATGTGTTAATGCTTTGATGTTGGTAAGGAGCTAATTTGAACATGATATCAAATCCAAATTACCTATCGATGACTACTTCCAACCAATTTATGAAGGCTTCCAAAATCAGTCCCCTAATATCCATTTGAAAGATCGATTAGAACAATATTTACTAAGTAGAAATGGACTCCTCTATTTCAAAGGAAGATTGTGCATTCCTAATATCGCTGGCATTAAATCACAATATTTAAAGATTCTCATGATATACCTATAGCTGGATGCCTTGGATTTCAAAAAACCTATCTTTCAATCAATTAAAACTACTTTTGGCCTCAAATGAAGAGTGAGATCCGTACTTATGTGCAACAATGCTTAACTTGTTAAAAGGTAAAAGCGGAATAGTGTAAACCTCTTGGCCTCTTACAACCCTTGTATATTCTAGAGTGGAAATGGGAATCAATTAGTATGGATTTTATCACTGGATTACCTCGAACCCAAAAGGGTCATGATTCTATCTTTGTAGTAGTAGATCGATTAACCAAAATGGCACATTTTCTACCCATCAAGATAAAATATTCTGCTTCTGACATTTCCCACATATTTGTTAAAGAAATTGTTAGATTGCATGGTATTCCAAAGAATATTATTTCAGATCGAGACCCTAGATTTACATCATCTTTTTGGAAATCTCTTTTTTTTGAACTTGGCACTAAATTAAGCTTCAGTACTGCATATCACCCTAAATTTGATGGGAAAACTAAATGAATTAGTAGAGTCTTAGAAGATATGTTGCGCATGTATACCATGGATAAACCCAAATCATGGGAGGACTACTTACATATAGTTGAGTTTGCCTACAATCAAGGATATCATTCAACAATTAAGATGTCAGCTTTTGAAGCTATGTATGGTTGAAATTGTAACACACCTATCTCTTGGTCTGACCCTTTTCATAAGATTTGGTATGAAAATGAAAACTTGTTTGAGATGGATGCTATTATTATCAAAGCCAAACAAAACATGAAAGCTGCCCAGGATCGATATAAAAGTTGGGCTGATTCCAAGAGGGCTACGCAAGATTTTGATGTTGGTGACCATGTTTTCTTAAGAGTCAAACCAAAAAGGAGCTCATTAAAGCTTGGAAAGTATTCTAAAATAGCTCCTCATTATTGTGGTCCTTTTCAAATATTAGAACAAATAGGAAATGTTGCTTATAGACTTGCTTTACCTCCTCAGTTACAAATTCGTGATGTATTTCATGTAAGTTTACTGAAGAAATATATTCATGATGTAGATCATGTTAATCATTGGAAAATTATTTCTATTGAACCTTCTTGTGAATTTAAAATTGAACCAGAAAGAATAATTGAAAAAAGAACTAGAACATTAAGAAATAGAATTATAGAAGAAGTAAAAGTTAAATGGAGTCATTGTGGTAATGATAATGCTACATGGGAAAAAGATGATTTTATTAGAATTCAATATCCATAATTGTTTGACTAAATGTTATTTTACATGTGTTAATGATGTAGAAACTCCTCATGTTACTGAGGGCAGCAGCTGATTTACATGGGGAGAAATGTTACGGGACTTTTTCCCATGGAAATAAATTGCAATAAATATAATTAGATAAATTTAATTATGAACATTATTATAGTTATGAAAGGGTGTGATTTTTTGGTAACCACCCTGTGACATTATATAAACCCATGAATTAATAAAGAAGGGTACACAAAGAGGGAGGGAGAAAATAATAGAAGCAAAAGAGATTGAAAGAAGAAAAAGCAAGAGGATAGTTAAGGTCTAGTGGTTGGGCATTGAGCATTGGAGAAGGGGCATACAGTGTGTGTCCAACTCGGGGTACAGCATACACCCAGGAGTGTCTTGGCCAGGGCTATGTTTATTTCATGTCATAAAGACATGTGGGGTTCTGTGTAAGAACCGTGTCCTCCTAGAGTGCTTCCTTGCCTGGAAAACCCTAGGCCTATAACTAATCCTCTACATGCAGGAAAACAACCTCTCCATGATTTACAGATATGTATTAATCAATTTTATTTACAATCATTACCCTAATGTTTCACTGCTACAAATTATTATCTCAATGTTTTATTATTTATTATTGATGTACATTCATCTTTAATATAATTGTTCTATAAATTTTTTGAAGGTTAATTCAATATAAAATAATATAAATTTTATGAGTGATTAGTTTATCATTCTCTTCAATAATTACTTTTGGTTAATTAAATTAGGTTTAACTTAATATTTGATTTATTTAATCCACTACAAATACTTAATAAATCACAAGGGAAAAGACCATTACACTCAAAACTCACCAACAATAGAATCTTAACAAACAACATACCCAAACTGATAACAGCTGATGATAATTAAATGTTAAACTCCAAAATCACTCATGAAGAAGTTAAAATAGCTCTGGCACAATTTCATGGAGACAAAGCCCTTGGTCTGGATGGCTTCCTTGCTTGTTTCTTCCAGAAATGTTGGCACATCGTAGGGGATGAGGTAACTTATTCCTTGGAATCCACCCGCAATGTAGGAAGATTCCTAAAAGAAATTAATAACACTATTTTGGCCTTAATCCCAAAGAAGTAGAACCCTCAAAATGGGATGAGTTCAGACCCATTTCGCTATGCAACATGATCTACAAGATACAAGATAAAGTCATGGCCAATAGATTAAAAAAGTTAATGGCTATCATAATATTAGAAGAACAAATAAGATTTGTACCCAATAGATCCATTTTAGATGGGATTATTATTGTGCAGGAAGCCAACCACTCCTACCAAATTTAGGGGAAACACAATATGCTACTAAAATTAGGCATTAAAAAGGTTTATGAAAAAGTGGATTGGTACTTCCTATGCAGTTGTATGAGGGCCTTTGCCTTTAACAAGAAATGGACAAATTGGATTCACTTCTGTATATCAAACCCTAGGTTCTCTATCTTACTAAATGGTAAACTAGAATACTTCTTTAAAACCTCTAGAGGACTCAATCAAGGGGATCCTTTATCCCCATTCTCATTTATAATTATATCTAAAGCCCTTGGAAGGATTTTGGAGGCATCACAAAGGTCCAACAAACTGTCAGGAATTCAGATCACAAGTGGAGTTGACCAATGCACCCATCAACAGTTTATGGATGATACAATATTTTTTGGAAAATGATAGCTAAAGGAAGCAAAATAAATTAAAAACATATTACAGTCCTATGGGCTGGCATCAAGAGAGATGGTAAACAAAGAGAAATCATAAACATACTTCTTCAAAATGGATCCACAGGAGGAACACATGATAGCTTCATATCTAGGATATAGAAGAGGCCATCTACCACTAACATAAAGGCATCAGATCAAATAAACTTTGGGACCCCTTGATGGAAAAAGTAAGGAAAAAGATAGCATCCTGGAAAGCCTTATGGCTAACAGGGGTAGGAAGATTAACCCTCATAAAAAAAATATTAGTAGCAATGCCTATCTACCTTCTATCTTGTATACCTCTTCCAAAAGGGATAGATACAAAACTAACTCAAATAATGAGAGATTTCTATTGGAATGGTGCAGGAGATAAAAACAAAATGAAACTAATATCATGGGAAAAGATATGTCATGAAAAAAGAGATGGAGGAACGAGAATAAGAAAAATACTATGGTAAAATATGGCTTTAGGGGCAAAACTAGAATGGAAAATATATGCATCCTCAGAAGCAAAGTGGGCTAGAATCCTTAGGAGAAAATATATGTCATAAAATCAGAGAGAGGTACTATTTAGGTAAGCATATCCTCCCAAGGTATCTAGAATCTGGAACTTCATAAGAGAAAGTCGGTCACTCATTATGAACCACCTATCCTGGGATATTCATGATGGCAGAACAAGCTTGTTTGGGGAGGATTCCTAGGGTGACTATCGCTCAATTGATAGTCTAATGAACACAACTGACATTAAAAACTAAATGAAATATTTATGGGGGAACCATGTAAAGGATTATATGATACTGGAACCTAAATCAATAACGAGATGGACATGGAAGAACATGTCCCCATTCTTAGTGGACAACAAAGACCAAGAATTGCTGCAAATTCTAGAGGGTAGAACAATAATACTCAGACCTGGATCGAATAAGCTTATATGGTCAAAATCAAAGAATGGACAATACAACTGCAAAGAATGGCTTTAGAACCATATATGAGGAGGCAAACATAATCAAAGACTACACCCCTAACACAATTTGTTGGGATAAATTTGAACTCCCAAAAGATGGCTTCTTTGCTTGGATCATTTCAGGGGAAAGTTATTACTGTGGAATAATTTAAATTCAGAGGTTACAAAGGGCCCTCAATGTGTGTCTTATGCAAGAAATATGAAGAAACAAATGACCACTTATTCACAACTTGTAGCTACACACAAAGATCCTAGTATTGGTTGATGGCGCAATTAGGCTGGTCAGGAGACATCATCCCTAACCTAAGAAATGGCTTAGAATTTGGCCATTAATAAAAAAGAATAGAATCTTCCATAACTTATGGATATGCAATCCAGTAATAGTAATCTAGGAGGTTTGGAAGGAGAGAAACGAGAGAATCTTTTAGGAAAAAGAATTGAAGATAGAAATACTGATAGAAAAAATAGAAGCCTGCATCACATAAACCTCCAATAATAGGAATATGACCATCCCACAACATGATAAGACATTACAAAATGGGATAACTATATTAGGAAGCAGTGGAAGGGGATCAAAATTCCCCCTTTCCTTAGAAAAGGGAACAAAGATAAATCTGAGGATAGAAAAGCATGCAAATGGGTTCCCCCGAAGATTAGATGGTGCAAACTCAATTTTGATGGAGCATCTAGAGGCAACCCAGGGGAGGCAGGGGTGGTATGCATAATTCACTCATGTGAAGGGATATGTATTGGATCGAAATCTCGATATTTAGGACATGGTACACACAATAAGGCAGAAATATTGAAGGTATACATAGGTTCTTGTACAAATAAAGATATATATATATATATATATACACGTATACAAGTGTATCTATACAACTATATATGTACATGTGCATATATATGAGAAGAGATATATGTAGATGCACAAATGCATATATAGTTGTATATACAGGTATATACAGAAATAGGTATAGATATAAGTGCATGCAATCACATATATACCCATCATAGTATCCTAAGAGCAAAGACCACTCCCTTCTATAGGCACAAACATAAACTAGGTATGGTGCCAGGCACCAAGGATTTAAGGCATACAAGAATGTGTCAAATTGGCATACAACTCATACACACATAGAAACAATGTCACACTCATACAGAGATATACATAAATATAGACATATATACTTAGAGGCAAAATATGCAATACTAGGCCTGAGTCCTTAACAAAATGATGGCACTAGACTATAATATCGATCTTTAAACCGATATGACATGACAGGGCTGAGATGGCACCATCGCAAGCTTGACAAACAAAATAATGCTCATCTGCATACATATAGTAGGACAAATTACATACTTACATGCATATATATGCATAGATATAGAAATATATAAGTATGTAGATAAACATAGATGCGTACATGCATATAGATATATATGCATATACGTATATTTGTGCATATATGCATATGAATGCATATACATATAAATAGCAACATAAATAGAAATACATAATGCATACTCGAGCATGGACAAATTGGAAACAAACACATATATATCTACATAGGAATATAAATATATTTTCCCATACACACACACACACACACACACACACACACACACACACACACACACACACACATATATAAGTATATGGACATATATTTATGTCTCGATGTAGTATATAAAAATGATGAAACATAGCCAAAAATCATCATAATAATACTGCTCGATTGCCAAAGCAATCATGCACTAGCAATGTTAGGCGTAAAGAGAATCAATAATCATCAGTCTCGCAGTCATACATCAAGACATTTTAGGGAAGGGAATATGTCAGAATTATCTACAAGCAATCATACAACATAGTGAAAGACAGAGAGGTAAACTTCATGTGACTCGCCTGGCACAACCGGGGTCACTATTTGTAGTATGGGTTTTATTGGTTGCCATAACTAGTATATTTTCACATAAGCATTCATTAATAAACTTTGCCTAAATGGATTCCGGTATTTGTATTTGCTCTAAGAAGTGGAAAATGTCCTTGAAAAGAGAAATTTCTAATAAGAGATGGTCGATTATCCTAAAAATGGAGGATGATTTGGTTATACATGCGACCAAAAGGATTTTGGGTGATGAGATAATCCTTTCAGAACATAGGCAAAGAGTTAACAGTAGCATCCCAATAGGGTTTGTAGTGATTTTACTTGCAATGGGAGAAGGAAAAGCACTAACAGTCACATTATGCAGATTGATTTTCAATGAAGAATACTTGGATAATCTGGAATTGGTGATAAAATGCGTGGATGAGAATCTACAGACACCTTACCCAGAAGATTACTCCAAAGTGGCAGAAGCCATTGACAAGGGGGAGGTACTTAACATAGAATTCAAAAGGCCCATTCTCAGTAATAAGGGCCAAAGTCTCTGCAACCAAAGACAAACAAATATTGATAGAAGCATTGCATTCCTTAAGCAATGGCTGGGAGTGGTCAAAGAACTGAAAGGAGAATGGTGGGTGAGTTACATGGTCCAAGAAGGATGGACACCGTTCTAGGAAAATAATCCCATTGAATCATAGGCCTCTAGTATGGAAGCAACAAATGATAGTGAAGAAGATTAAACTCCAATTACATAATTTTTTTTCTATAATTATTATAACGAATCTTACGCATAGACAGATATGAGCGATAGATAGCTCAAGACACATAGTGAACTATTTATTTTCACTAATAAAATATGCATATTGAAGTGTAAGATACCCACTGTATGACAATATCAAATGATAGTTAAACTATACTTAGATGAGACATAAATATTGATTACCAAAATAAGAAACTAAAGTCCAGACTAGAGAGGTGCGGTAGTATCAACCCTTTGCTAACCAGTGCTTCCAATTTTGAGAAATATTGTAGACTAGGCAATCTTTCAAAGTAGGACCAACAATTTCTAATGTTGACCTATTTGGAAAGAAACCTAGTCTAGAATAATAACAGGGGAGAGTGTATTGAAATAGTATTGGCTTTATTATTCCTTTGAAACTAACAGTTAACATAGCGGTTTTGTAGAAGAAGGTATTGAAAATTTGTTTTGTAGGAGAAGGTCTTAAAATTTGGTTTGTAGGATAAGTAGAAGGTGACTATGATGGCAAAAGGGAACTAAGAAAGCTAGACATAAATACACTATCCCATGCCAAGCATAGATTCTCTATATGAAGGGATTTTTTACAAGCCATATTGTAGAACCTATTAAAGGTCAATTGTAATTTAAAGTTTGTTAGTGGACCATTGGTCTCAGGTAAGGCTAGAGGTTTTCTCCTCTCCACCCTTTCCTACCAACACCTACACTGAGTGGGGATTGTAACACTTCTTTTATCAATAAAATATAGCTTAGGCCTTTTTACTGAAAAAAAATTTAATTAATTTTAAAATTATATACTAAATGTATGTAAATGTATAAATCATATATAAATATTAAATGATAAATATAGAAAAAAATATCAAATATATACTAATATATATTTAAATATAAAATGTATATTACATTGTGAGATTTATGAAACATATATCAATAAATGATAATAAAAATATGTATAAATATATACTAAAAAATTAATGTATATTTATATTTGATATCAAATATAAATTTTGTCGTGAAGAAAAATTAATCTCAAATCAATTATGAATACACTTTAAAGGATTTAAATATGATTGAAACAAAACTAAAGAAAAATTATAGCTTTAAATCAATTATGCATCTATTTATAAATTATGCATACAATTTATAATAACATAATTTTTTATAATAACATAATTTTTTTAGACGTGGTATGTTAAAAAGTACGAACAATCCTCCCACTCTCCCGCTCTTCAAGTTCAAATTTCTAACCTCTGTTGTTCATGGTGGTGTTTGCTGGTGGGGATCTCCTCCCACAAGCGACGGACCCGATTTTGGACCCCATGATGGTGACACTATCTATCACATCATTTCCTGGTCCCATGGCAGTTCCTCCTTCCGATCTAGTGCTGCCTCAGATTGATGGTTCTTCTTTGGAGAGCTCTATGGCCACACCCATGGTATTTGATTCTGATACTATTCCTGACATGTCAGTTTTTCTAACCATGGAGCCTCAGGCTATTAACGTGAACCTCAAGGGTTGGAAAAACATGTTGGTCGGAAATACTAAGACTGTGGACCCCAACTTCATCCCCGTCTACTCGCAATCTGAGGACGAAATGTCTTCTGAGTTTCCTAATATTGTTTTGGACCATATTTTACTAAACATGGCCAATAATCTGCTAGGGAAGTTCTTCTCCCTGCGCCCCATGGTGGAGATGGTCAGAAAATGGGTCAAGGATATATGGAAACTGAAAGGGAGTGTTTCTGTTAGTGCCATGCCTGGTGCCCTCTTCCTCTTCAAATTCACCACTGAGAAGGATGTCACCCTTGTCCTCTCTGTATGCTAGTCCTATGGTTGAAACAAACTCTCCCTTTGTTGTTGCAAGGCTGGCTTTGACCCTACGGCTGACTTGTAGAAAATTGCTTCAGTATAGGTTCGACTCATGGGGCTTCCCTTGAATAATGGGATGAATGCATCTTCAAATAGATTGGGAGCTCGTTTGATCATTTTATAGGTCTTAATGATATCGCCAGATCCAAATTGTGTCTGGTCTATGCTTGTTTCTGTGTTCAAGCTACTGTGAACATGAACCTCCCAAACATCAAAACCCTCAAATCTAGGCTTGGTAGCTAGACTCAATCCTTGGTTTATGAAAATACTACCCTCTTCTTCCAAAATTACAGCAAATCAGGGCATGTTATCGCCCAATGCAAGGCTCTAGCCCCCCTATCCATCAAGCTTAAGGGACCGGCCCAGGTGCAATTTTTAGTGCAAAATGCTCCTATTATTTATCAATACTTGGCTATGGGACCTATGGTCACTCCTACTCCTGGCTTGGACCTGCCTCCCTTAGCAGTCGATGACCCAGTTATGGAAGAATAGCCCTTTGCTGAGAGTATCAACAACCTTCTCAAATCTCCTACAAAGATTGTGGTGGAAGCCTCTAATTCGGCCGAAGGAATAGTACATCTCCCCGATAGGCAGCTTGGTTTCAGTGGTTGATCAACTGGAAGATTGTGAGATTTTGAGGGACCCCTCTCTCGTCACAGAGAAAACTCACTCCTCGTTGGTGTCTCCCACCCTAAACCAGGGTTTACTCTCACCTGGTGCCCCTGGTGCATCATCGAGTGGTTGCATGACTCCTATTGATGAGGGATGGATTACTCAAAGATGCAAGACTAGGATTACAAAGCCTGATGTGGGGACGGATCTCAAAGTGGGCTGGCCATCATAGAGACCAGCAAGACAAAAGGAAGAAGCAAGGGATATTGCTAATGGCAGGAAGCAGACCTTGGAGAAATCCATAAAAGTTAATAAATGAAGGTCCTCTCTTGGAATATGAAGGGCCTTAACAACCCCAAAAGAAATATGCTCTTAAAAAGTGTATTTTTAAAAATAAAATTATGGTCCTTCTTCTAAAAGAAGTTAAGATGTTTATGTCCTCCTTTTCCCTTGTTGCTGGGAAAATTTGGCCTAGTGCAAAGCTTGTTATTAGTGATGCTACTAGAGCCTCTGGTGTCTTGGTCACCATGTGGGACCGCTCCCATTTTTCTAGTAGTCTTCTCTTCTCCTCGGCCAACCTTTTGGTCTCTGAACTCTCTTCCCCAATGGACTCCTATATTCATGTTAATTTTTATGCCCATAATGTCATATCTGGTAGATTAAAGCTCTGGAATGATAGAACTTCTCTAATACATAATAATGCCAATACCCACTGGTTGATTACTGGTGATTTCAACTCTCCTTTGATCCCCTCTAAGAGGTTGGGAGGCCTTCCAGAGTACTCTGACAACATGACTGGTCTAGATAACTTGATTGGTAGGAATGGGTTAATGGATGTGGAACTACCGGGGTAAAAATTCACTTGGTCCAATCTTAGGAAGGGAAAGTATCTTATTTAGGTTAGACTTGACAAATTTCTCATCTCGAGCAACTGGGGAATTGGTCCAATCTTGAAGCTCACTACCCTCCCCAGAACGGTCTCTAACCACAACCCCCTGCTCCTTTGGAATACCACAAATGCTACAAGGAAGAATAATCCTTTTCGATATGAAATTATGTGGAACTCTCATCCAAAGTTCAAGGATTTCATTAAAATATGGTGGATCACCAACATACCTGGTACTCCTATGTTCATGATTGCCCATAAGCTCAACTTTGTAAAAAAATTATCTGGGGTTGTAACAAATACACCTTCAGAGAGCTCAAAAGTAAATTGACTGCTATCCAATAGCGTATTGATCAAGGTGAATCCCTTGAAGCCATCCATATGGAGGAGGCTACCCTCTGAAGAAAATGGAAGAAAATTCCAACAAAGAGGAACTCTATTAGAAATAGAAATCCAAGGTTCAATGGCTCAAAGAGGGTGATGAAAATACTATTTTCTTCCACAGATCTGCTTCTATCCATAGGTGTAGAAATTACATCTCTTCCCTCATGGATGACAACAATCAAGTGGTCAATGATGTTGATAGTTTGAGAAGATTGACTACTTACTATTTTGATACTTTATTTAGGGATGATGATGACTAGGGGGGCCCTACTAGGGAGGACCTTCTTAACTACCTCCCACAACCCCTCTTGGAGGAAGACAAGAACCTTATTTTGGCCCCTGTTTCTAAGGGAGAAGTTAAGTCTGCTATTTTTTCTATAGGCCCCTTCAAAGCCCCAGGTCGTGATGGTTTCCCCTGGGCTTTTTTTCAAGATTTCTGGGATGTGGTGGGCCCTAATGTTGTTCTGGCTACTAGAGATTTTTTCAGATTGGGAAGGCCTCTTAAAAAACTCAATCACACCTTCATTTCTCTTATCCCCAAAAATCAGAAGGCATCTACTCTGATGGACTTCCACCCTATTAGTCTCTACAACACTATTTACAAAATCTTTAGCAAATTTCTTGTCAATAGGCTCAAACCTTTCTTGGATCCTTTGATTAGCCCCTCCCAAAAGGGTTTTGTTCCTGGTAGATAGATTCTTGATGCAGTCATCTCTACTCATGAGATTATCCACTCCATAGATAAGTGTCATCAGTCAGGGATGGTTCTCAAGCTTGACATCTCCAAGGCTTATGACAAGTTCAACTAGAACTTCCTTTTCAAATTTCTCAAAGCTATGAGGTTTGGAGACAAACTCATCAAACTTATTGGGGAATGCATATCTACTGTCACCTACACAATGCTTCTGAACGGGAGCCCCCTGGAGAAGTTCAGGGTCTCCAGAGGGTTGCGGCAAGGGGATCCTCTATCCTCTTACCACTTCATCAACCTTGCTAAAGTGTTGGCCTCTAACCTGAACTCTATGGTTCGTAGGAGCACTCTTCTAAGTATCAAACCTGCCTCTACGAAACCCCCCAATTTTATATAGCAGTTTGTTGATGATACTATCTTTTTTGGTATCTCCTCTGTTTAGGAAGCTAAGGCTTGGAAATCCTTTCTCAACGCCTATGCTCTAGCATTTGGCCAACATATTAACTATGAAAAGAGTAGCATTTACTTCTTCCACACTAATGCCCAACTCCAAGATAAAGTTTGCAAAATCCTTGGTTGTCCAGGGGCCTCCCTCCCTAGTAGCTACCTAGGCCTCCCCTTGACTATTAAAGATGTCTCTAATTCCTTCTGGATCTCTATCCTTGAAAGAATATAGAAAAAGTTGGCTGGTTGGAAAGGTAGATTCTTGAGTAGTTCTGGGAAATTACAGCTGCTTTCCTCCTCCCTCTAGGGAATCCCTATGTACTTTCTCTCCCTATTTAAGATATTTGTGGCTATGGTTGTTAAGCTTGAAAACATTCAAAAGACTTTCCTCTAGATGGGAATGGAAGAAAAGAAGAGGCTAGCCTTGGTGGACTGGGACAAAGTTTGTCTTCCCGAGGCCATGGGAGGCTTGGGAACCCGCAAAATCTCAAGGTTCAATAAGGCCCTTAAGACTAAAATTGTCTGGAAGCTTCTGAATAAGGATACAGATTGGAGTAGGATCATGAGGGCTAAGTACCTGGGTAATGTGGACTCTTCCTATGTATTGAAAGAGGAGGGCATTCTTAAGGGTTCCAAAATTTGGAATAACATCTTGAGGTGCAGGGACCGTTTATATCTTGGTTTGAGGTGGATTATTGGAAATGGTAGGAATATTCTCTTCTAGGAAGATTATTGGTTAGGGGAGAGACCCCTTGCTTCTTCCCCCTCCCTGAGATGACTACAGGATGCCACTAAAGGCTTCTTTGGTGAAAAGGTCGGTGATTACTTCAGAAATTGCACTTGGAGGGCCTTGGAGGACTGTTGTATTGATCATCCCTTCCTCCTCCCTACTGCTGGAGAGCTCCAAAATCTTTTGTCTAGTATATTCATCCCCCTGCTTCCTAGGGAGGACATACTTATTTGGAAGTGGGACTCCTCTAGAGACTTCTCCGTCAGAACTACCTACACGAGCTTACTCAAGGAACCCATTTACTCCTCTATCTAGAATGAGGTTTGGAATCCCCAACTACCCCCCAAGGTTAATTTCTTCTGGTGATCTTCTCCCCTAAAAAAATCTTGACCCAGGACAACCTGGTCAATCTAGGATTTTGTTTCCCTAACAGATGCATCCTCTACAAAAATGATGAAGAAAGTCCTGCCCATCTCTTCCTCCACTATGCCTTCACTTGGGAGATATGGGAATGGTCTACAATAAGCTTAATATCTATTGGGTAATGAATGATTGTTTGTTAAATCTGTCTTAGGAGTTTTGGGGCCCCTCTTCTAACCCCCTTATCCAATAACTATGGAAGAAGATCCCCCCACGTGAGCTGGTGTATCTAGAAGGAACAAAATGATGGGATATTTAGAGACAAAGAGGCCTCCATGGAAATTGTGTTTTCTCGATTCCTTAGTCTATTTCCTTAGAATATATCTATTTCTAAAATCCAGATACCATCCAAGCCCCCCTCTACCTAGGACTAGGAAATTGCTAGACGTTGGAACCTTCCCTCCTCGTTCTCTCTTGTTTACTTCTCTAAAAGACTTTTAAGACAAAGCATGGTCTAGTTACCCTCGGCTACAAATTTTAAACTCAATTTTGATGGGACTGCCAGGGGGGCCTAGCTACTAGTGGAAGGGTGATCAGATCCCATCTAGGGGCCCTTGTTGCTGCTTATGTGGGTAACCTAAATGGGCATTGCTCTAATCAAGCTGAAGTGATGGCCTTAGCCAAGGGAATCCGCATTGACCTCTCCATGGGAATCAGGATTATGGATATTGAGGGGGACTCCATGCTTATCATTGATGTTGTCAAAGGGTGGAATAAACTTAATTAGACAATTGAGGGAACCATCAGGGACACCTTGAGGCTCATCTACAAGCTTGAATCATTCAGATTTAGGCATATCTATAGGGAAGGCAACCATGTGGTGGATGCCATGGCAGCAATTGCCGTAAACCACTTAGGACTGAGATGTTGGACAAGTCACAACTTCCTCCCAGACCATGTTAACTTCCTCCTCTAGGAAAAGAAATCCAAAATCTCCACTAATGATTGAGCAGCCGCCAAGTGCTTCCCTTACCCTCATCTCTTCCCTCAGGGTTGTGTGGAGGTGGTCGTTTCATAATTAAAACAATGGGAATATCCCTCTAATCCCTTTTGATGTGGTGTTGACTCATTCGGCTAGGCTGGCGATGACGCACACATTGCTCTGTTGGTATTTTACTTGGGCTTGCAGAGTCATGATGAGGTACAACTGGATTGGAAACATGTTGGTTGCTGCTGGTATTTGCTGGCCTTTAATGCCTCATAACCAAGAAATCATTTCTAGAAGTGACTTCTTTTTTTCCATGCGCCCAACTTCATTTATCATTTATTGATATCAGGCTCACACACATCCCATTTTCTCTTCTTGGCTTGCTTCTCGAAGAGTCTCTGCAACTTTTTTTGTGTCATGACTAAAGAAGCTTTGTTGGTGGAAGATATGGGGGGGCGATAGAGTTAGATATGAACTAGATAATCTGGATGATTTTAAAAATGACCCCTAGTCTCAAACTTCTGTGTTGAAGGTGGGGTTGCTGATTTTCTAGATTTCCTAAAGGGCCATGATGAGCAACTCTCGGCTGCTTTCACCTCCTCCTAGTCTGGGAGGTGGCTCTCAGTTGGCAACATTGCATTTGATGTCCCTGAGGAGACTATTGCCAAGCTACAAATATGGCCCTTGATGGCCGCTATTGGAAGCATATCTATCATGTTACAAACAATGAAGGTTTGAAACGGTTCTTTTGTAACCGCGAAGAACCCGTCAAGTTGCAAGGTGGGTTTTCTTGAGAGGAGCTCAAGCACCGGTGGAACATGATCTACCTCATGATCATGAAGTACTTCACTCTTGAAGGTAGGTATAATGTATTCTACTACTACCATTTGCCACTCCTCAATCACTTCCATAACAATGATTTTCTTTGTCTGTCATTTTATTTACTGCACTCTATAGAGATCTCTGTTAAAGACACTATGGACCCCAAGCATGGGGATAGGCCTGCCTACCTCCTCCACTAGTGCCTTATTTATAGGTTGTATAAATTCCATGATGCTCTCTACGCCCCCCCCTGACAATCTTTCTCTCTCTCAGCCCCCCATGCCAACTCCCCAGTAGCTCGTGGCCCTATGTATGGCTTTCCCTAGATTCTTTCAATATCCCCATGAGGGATTTGCTATGGCCACCATGAATTTTCTTGCTTATGCCTCGTCTATCTCCTTATCGGTAGTCTCCCCTAATTTAACTCTTCCTGCCTCTCCCAGTGCTTCTCATTCCCTATCCAAGGGCCAAAAAAAAACCCCCGCTAAACGCAAACACATTATTTTTGATGATAATTCTTCCTTTGAGGATGCTAAGAATGACAATCCTTCCCCAGATTGTGAGGTGAAAAGGAGATCCTCCAAAACTACTTCCAAAAGCCGCAAAAAGAAGACCTCGGTGATCAAGAATCTTGACTCTACAGAGGACCCCATTGGGGACAAGAAGGAGGAAGGCCCTAATACCACTATGGGGGCCCCTAATGGGGATGTTGTGGATGTGAATGTAACTAGGGACCCCATGGTGCTGACCACTATTGGTGCCACTGATATGAGTATCTCTGAAATGAAAACCCAAGACCTCATTGATATAAGGATACGACCCCTATGAACACGGACACTAAGGGTCATGTGGCGTGGAAATATCTGATAGAAAAGCATTGGAATCTGGTAATTTGGATTTGGATTCTAAAATGACTAAATAGGTGATGCAATCTATCCTTCTGATGGGTCTAGTTAATGATAGTGATAACTCCCTTGTTGGTGGTGTGCCCAAAGAGATTGAAGAAACTATGGATGACTTGGCTGTTAAGAACCCCAAGGATGTTCCTACTCTTCAACAAATGGAAAAGTTGAGCATGGATCTGCTGGACATCACATAGAGAATTGAAACCTTGGCCCTGTTCTTGATCTACAGACTATCAAGGAGCATGTCAACCAACTCAAGAATAAGATGGAGGCTTGGGAAGCCCAAATGGTGGGCCTTGACAAATTCCATGTGTAAGTTTTACATAGTTCCATGCTCACCCTCTCTCTGCTGAGGGAACGCTATGCAGACACTCAGGAGGACAAACAGGAGGCTAAGGACCTCTACAAGTTCCTATCAAACAAATGGAATAGTGCTATGGATGCCATTGGGGTGCACAAGGCACCCCTGTAGTTTGTTTTTGTTTTATAATATTGTTTCTGATTTCTAGAGACTTCATTCCTTTTTGTTGATGGTTGTTGTTAATTGTTGTTATAGTGTTGTTTCTGCGCTATGATTTTTAATAGATTTTCTATGTAAAGGGTCAGTGCCCTTGTTCTCACTGCTTTATTAATTAAAAATATAATTTTTTAAAATTATAATGTTGTTTACTTATATGTAAGAAAATGTTTATTTTATTAATGTGTAAAGTTTTAAAATGATTTGTCAATAGATTAAAAAGTATCTTGTTTTGCATTTAATTATTATTTTCGTTTAGTAATTGTCTTTCAAATTTATTTCATTTTTGTACATACTATTTTATATTAAAAATTAGTAAATATAAATTTAATACAAATTAAATTATAATATACTTGATAAAAATATTAAATATATATAAAACTATGAAAATTTATAATTTATATAATTTATATAGTACAAAATAAATTCACATATAAATAATAAATAATATATATTTTGTATGATATAAATCAAATTGTATAGAATAAAAATAGAATCACTATTATATATGAGTTATATTATTACTATTATATATTATATTTAATAATAAAATGATTGAATATAAATTTAACTTTTGATAGAGGATGGGAGGGACATATTTAGTATTCAAATGAGCATTTTTTTAATACTATTTCAAGATGAATAAATTGAAATTTAATTTTTTATATAGATTTATTAAATTATATTAGTTGGAAAATATAATGAAATTTTATTAGGATATTATTATGCAAAATAAGGAAAAATTTAGAATAAATTTATATTTTTGATATAATTATATTTGTGTTCTATTAAGAAAAATTAAATAAAGTATTTTTAAATAAATTATTAAAAAAAGGTTTCATAACAAAAATCAATGATCAAATATAGGCTTTTAGATTGGAACAGTTATAATATAATAATATATTCAAGATAGTTTCTATGTTATTATATATCTCCATCTCACCTTGCCTTTATATC
Source organism: Cryptomeria japonica (assembly GCF_030272615.1). Lineage (NCBI taxonomy): Eukaryota > Viridiplantae > Streptophyta > Pinopsida > Cupressales > Cupressaceae > Cryptomeria > Cryptomeria japonica. The sequence goes on from NC_081413.1 coordinate 269,932,618, forward strand.
TCTCACTCTGACTATATACACTTCTTATCTCCATCTTTATCTACCCCTCTCCTCCATATCGATCTTCATCTTTATCTCCATCTTTATCTACCCCTCTCCTCGTGTATCTCTCTATCTCCACTTCTCCCTATTGCAAATAAAATATGGGCTTATTGGTAATGGAGCCCAATTATCTTCCTAATTTATAGGTTTTATTTCACTCATGTTTAGATTTCTCTAATTCGATGCATATTTGATTTGAAGATATCACTAATTCATTGACATTTCTTATGTACCATACAATAATGCTCCCTACCGACCGTGTTCATTGAGAAATGTGTTTATTAAAGATGTCAAACTCTCTCTCTCTCTCTCTCTCTCTCTCTCTCTCTCTCTCTCTCTCTCTCTCTCTCTCTCTCTCTCTCTCTCTCTCTCTCTCTCTCTCTCTCTCTCTCTCTCTCTCTCTCTCTCTCTCTCTCTCTCTCTCTCTCTCTCTCTCTCTCTCTCTCTCTGCGTATGATCTTGGTCGCTAGATTTCGGAGTTTGGCCTGTAGATTGGGTCTCTCTGTGTATGATCTCTCTCTCTTTACAGCCCTACAAAGGTGGATCACTATCCTATAGAGGTGGATAAGTGTTATGTTGTTAAAGGTGCAATCAGATTCTATGGGATTGCTAGTTGTTTCTTGGTGGTTTTGGGAGCCATTTTAAAACCCAAATCGAAGGTTAGTGGAGCCTTTCAAAAGCCCTTTGTTTATGTCTGGTTGGATGCTGACAATTTTGAAGGGACCAACTTAGATTGTGATAGTTTTTGGTTAAGGGATGGGCTAGCCTTTTGTTGCCTGATTTTTCTATATATGGGAAGGGGAACACAAACAATCCCTAATGCTTGGATGGGGGAGTCCATAGATTTCATCTAAAGGCTTAGGTTGTGGTGCCAGCAGATTTTGTAATGTTTTTCTCTTAGCTTGGCTGGCTATTTTCTGCTTGTGATTGTGCTGGATTTTGGTTAGCACTAGTCAGATTCAATGATGTGGTCTATTGATTTCAGTTGCCTATCCTTTTTTGGCAAAAGTTTCATTTTAGGTTCCAGATCCTGGTAAAATATGAGGGTTTCGGGTCCCTTCAAAACATGTTGTATGGGGTTTCGGGTGCCCTCAAAACTTGTTTTCACTTAATCAAAAATAATTTTTCATAGAATATATTTGAAATTTGAAATTTACATTTATTTCATTTGTCACTATTATTAATTTTAAATTTTATTTATGATCTTGATATTAATATGAATTTTTTTAAGGAAAATAAAAATGACCAAACAATTAAACTTTAGATTGCGGTAGCATACTTATTATAATTTTAAATTATTTATTTTCCGCATGCAATTTTTAAATTTATTAGAAACGTAAATTACCAAATTTAAATAGGTTTATTAGTTTGTACATTAGGGTTATTTGTACGTTTAGTTTTTCTTTTAAACTTGTGTGAGAGCTATTAGAAAATTTTTAGTTTTGTTCTTCTTAATAGCAGATGATATTAAAATTTGAGTAGTCTTATTTTACTATTCTATTTAAGCATTACAAGTGTTAATAGTGAAATATTCGTATCAAAACTTTATATTCGCATTCAAAAGTGATACATCACTGTGTTATTGTATTAATCAAAATTTATTATTAACGATTACAGTGCAAATGTTTAAGAATAATTTAATTTTAAATTTTTATTTTAAAGAAAATATATTTATATTTATTAATCAAAATAAATAAATAAATATTTTTTCTTTTTATCAAATATGAATTAATCATTTTTCTAAAATAAAGTAGTTAGTCTTAGAAATAAATAACTTTTAAGAAACTATAAAGTATGTACAATGAGATCTTATGGTGAAGATCATATCTCACAAAAGAAATATGCATGTTCAAAGATTAAAAGGCCACTATTGTATAACTATGTTTCAATTATATGAAAGAAATTTAAACAAATAAAAAATGATTAACCACTATAGTAAGATTTTAGCCTTTGTATAGTTATTTTATTCTATTGAATATTTATGCTCTCATAGGAAATGAGTAAAAGAAGATAGTAAAGACCTCCAATAGTAGAACAAATCTACTTTAGTAATGTCCATATCATTGGGACTGAGAATGTTGATTTTGACAAATTAAAAATTTAGATGACTTGTTTATGAAATTACATGAAAACAATTTATCTTCTATGAATAAACAAATTAATGTCCTTGCTTGACCTAATTTTTGTCAACGTTGTAAGGAACATTTTCAACAATAGAAGGCGAAAATTTGGTAGCTAATATTTTTCACTAACTAATAATTCAAGGTTTAATATTATATGAAATGTTATTCATTTAAATTCTTATTTTTAATTGTTTAGCTCAGAGTGTTTATTTTATTATAGTATTTAATTCAAAGATTGTCACAATATTTGAAGAAATTTGAATTCATCTATGAGGAATATTTGATAATTATTACTTTCTTTAGGGTCATATCACCAATTTTTAGTTTCCACTTTTTATTTGATATAAAATCTAGTGATCCTAATTGTATTCCATGCTCAAGTAAAATATACCTACAATATGTGACAGTCGTGGAGGTTTGAAAATTCTTTTGGATTGTTCATTTGAATCAAAATCAATGCTCAAAAACTAATTTTGGGCCTCTTGAGCATTATAAAAATTTGGTATATTGTATCTCAAATAATACAATGAGGAACAATAGACTATATTTTAAATTAATTTTAAAAATTAAATATTAAAAAACCTATCCTTTAAACATATAAATGATTTTTGTCTTTCAACCTCCACATTTCTATCAATAAACTATTTTTTATAATGCAAATATTGGTGGAACCCACATAGTTGTACATTCCAAAACCCACACAAACATGGCCAATATAGGTTACACACTTGTTGTCGTGCTAAAATATTTAACTGCAAGAACTTATAACAAGTAGTAAAGACAATAAGAAAACAACAATAATAGAGATATATGCCATAGAGACCAAATTTGTGTTGCAAAAGTTTTCAATTCTTAAGAAAAACACTAATTAAACACTCAAATGCTCACCCACACACATGGCAACTTCTTTGATAACTAGCATAATCCAAATAATCTCAAATAGAAAACATATATTTCAAGAGAGAATTTAGATTTGGAAGAGAAATATTTAACTTTTTTGTCAAAAGATTATCTTTACTATCATTGGTATAGCCTACACATTTGTTTCAAAATGCAAGGTAAAATGTTGAGATTCATTGTTCTCCTTTCTACCTCCTAACCTCATGTCTTCTTCTAATATCTCTCTTATTCTCTTCTCCATATGTTGGGTTGTCTCTTTTTTGTCTTTTCAATATAGTCTTCTCTTCTTCTCTCTAAATACTAATCTCTCTTATCTTGCCTTGTATTTTTTCCTCTATCTTCACTAAAACAAAAAATCCAAAAACAATCTCAAAAATTCCAAAAAATCATTGCCTAAACTACTGCAACCTCTCAAAAATCCCTCATAAATGCTTTCCATTTGATTTTCCAATCTTAAAACTCTCGCTCAGACTTTTTCTTTTTTTATTTGTCCTCACTATAGTTTACTTATGATCATGTATAGATGCATTGGCAACTTGCAAAAAGAGAAAATAAATTAGATGTTAACAATCCTATGGTATGGTGGTAGGTGAAGGAGAAACAAATAAAAGACTTGGCTTATGATGCCCTTGCATCAAACTATGTAGGTATAAATTTTTATGAGCCCTTTCTCATAGAGTATAATCCTTTGATGTCACAAGTCAAAATGAGTTTATGCAAGGACAATATTTTATTGAAGTTATTACATTTTCATTGCAAGATGATCATGTAGTTACTTTAAATCCACAATTTTTCTGCTACTAGTTAACTAAAAGGACTCCAAATCCTCTAGGCTTAACCATGTAGCATCCTCTATTGGTCTACTTTTTCTATTTCACCAAATATTCACTATTTCCTTTCACCTATTCTTCTTAACCACTCTTAAATCTAAAATGCTCTCAACCTCCTCATGTTCTCACTCTAATAATTATTCCATTCATTTATTTGGTGACATGTCCTCCTCTTTTTCTCAATGTTGTGGTGTATCTACTTCATAGTAAGTATATAAATTAGAAACATAAAAAATTAGTGAGATATTTGGAGGCCTATAGGTAGCTCCAACTCATAAGAATTAGGTAAAAACTTCTTGATGATCTTATATGGTTTAATCTTCTTCCACTTGATCTTGTAGTAGGTATAATTAGGAAATCCTTCCTTTAGTAGATGTGGCAACACCATTTCTCGCACTTCAAAAAAAATTCTCTCCTTTTAAACTCTACCTTCTCTTTATATTAATGGCTACTCCAATCCAATTTTTCTCTTACTTGTTGGTGCAAATATTGCATGTGTTTAGAAAATTCTTGTACTTCAACACTTCTCTTATATCCTTAAGTATTTGTTAGATCTCTCAATTTTTAAATACCCCTAGAGTTGTACCCATAAGAAATTTGGAATAGGGAATTATCTATACTCTTGTTCACTGAATTATTGTATTCAAATTTAGTTTGTGGAAATATAAATTCCAATTTCTTAGGCTTGTCACCAACTAAACACCTTAAGAAATTCCTAAGCTCCTATTAACAACTTCAAGTTTCCCATCTATTTGGGGATGATATATTGAGCTAAACTTCAAATCAATACCTAATTTCTTTAAAATTGTCCTAAAAAAATGACCCACAAACTTAGTGTCATGGTCTAAAACTATACTTTTTGGTAAGCCATGTAATCTCACAACCTATGTAAAAAAATAAATTCAATGTATGTAGCATCATTAGTCTTGTTTCAAGCTATAAAGTGAGTCAATATTTAGAATCTATCAACAACCACAAATATTGAATTCTTAACCTGCTATCTTCTTGGTAATCTTAGGATAAAGTCCATTCTTGCATCATCCAATGGTCTCTCATGTATGGTAGTGGCTGATATAGTCATGTGTTCTGACTCCTCCCTTTGGTGTATTTGAAAACTTGATATCTTTACACAAATTTTCTTATTTCTGCCTTCATCTTTGGCCAATAATATCTTTCATTAAGTTGTGCCATGATTTAATCAGCTCCAAAATGTCTAGCTAAACCTCCACAATACTTTTCTCTTATTGTATTATGACTCATTGACTCTTGTGGTATGCAAAAGGTTTCTTCTTTGAATAATAGTCCATCTTGTATATAAAAGAATCCATTGAAGGTGTCCTATCCATGCTAGTAGGATCCATACAAGATATCCATGCATCTTTAAAGTCTAAATTATTTTTGTATAAACCTTTCATAACATCAAATCTAACTACTTTAGTCCTCATTTCAGTTAAGAGTACTACTCTTCTACTCAATACATCTTCTACCTTGTTGGAACTTGCACTATGATGCTTGAGAATAAAAGTATACCCTTGTAGGAACTCAACCCACTTCATATGTCATTGATTAATCTTGGTTTGACTACTAATATATTGCAAAGCATGATGATCTATGTAAAGAATGAACTCCTTAACAATTAAAAAATGATGCCACTTCTTTAACGCTTACACAATGGCATAAAAAAATTGGTCATAAATTGAATACTTATTCTTGGCATCATTGAACATTTTACTAAAATTGTTGTCATGAAGGATTGCACTTGTGGTGCTAAGTGTGAAACCAAGCTATCCTGTGAAAAATGGAAACACCTTCGAGCATGTGGGTTTCTCAAAGTGAAGGTGAATCTCCGATTATGGACTGGCTTCCCTTGAATCCCTCCTAAAACTAAATTACTGATATGGAAAAGAGAGAGAGATAATCTGAAAATACTAAAAAATTGCAACTAAACTAGGAGGTGATACATCAAAAATTATAATGATAATAGCCTAAAATTCACAAAAATATGATAGAACTTCACCCACACAAAGTAATTTTACTCTCCAACCACATAAAAATTTCTCAGGAAGGATGAGGGAATCATAAACTTGGAAGGAAAACAAGTTTCACGACCAAATTGAAAATTACCTCTTCTACACAACCTAAAACCTGTGATTATATTAAAAGCAAGGATACATGCACATGAAAGAAACTAAAATTTAAAGGTTTTTGGATTAAAATATAGTAAATATCTATCAAATTTACAAAATGAACATGCACAATTACCAAGGCACACTCATGAAACTCTGTAATATCAAAGGAAATCTGCTATATAAAACTAAAAAATAAATTGAAGTGCTGAGATACAATGCTTTTTTACAAAAATTAGTATGCAAAAAAGAAACAAGGAGAGAGATAATATATAGAAAATAAATACGACATACCCAGCTCAAGAAATACAGAGTTCAGTTCTAGCTCTAGTCTCATACCCCAATTCAAGCTTCACTTCCAAACCCTCAGAAAAATCATGCACGCGACTGCCACAAAGTTTTCTCAAAATAATGGAAAGAAAAGAATGAGTATATTTTAGGGTTCAAATGCTTTTCTTGCATGCCCTAATCCTTTGCCTCTATGCTTGTATACTTTTAGAGTTTTACTCATTGTCAAGACTACTAAATGATGACTCTGTATTCTTCATTTTCTTTGATAAGCATCTCTTTTTTAGGGCTTTTAGAGCTCTCTACAATGACACTTTGGCTCACATGTTTCTTGAAGAATACATTTTCTACTTTGGATTTATGACAATCTTTCGGGTCATGATGAGTATTCATTCTGTATGTTCTTTGGTTATTTGTTTCATTAGAACAGTATGAGGTCTTGGAGCCTTTGTTGTAAATAGTGACAAGGTCACTATCATTGCCTTCTATTAAACTAAAAATAACATTGCCCATATTATGGTATTTTTGCTAAAAGATTCACTATTATGGGTGCTTTGCATTAGTTATGCAACACTATATTTGAACTTCGTGGTGATCATAAGCTGCCTTGTTTCTAATTTATTACTCATTTCTGATCATTGAGAAGCTCTGATTGGCCTTGGGTATCACCATATTAATGTCTTTTACAACAGTGACCTCCTCTTTTGATAGCTCTTTAAGACCATCATGTCTCTTGATTTGTGTTTGGTGACCTAGTACACTGTTCTTATGAAAGATCACTATCTTTGGTCACTGCGTTCTTCATTGTGGCTTGGCCCTTCAACACTTTTCTCATGGCTATGAAAGGATTTTGGAATGTAACCTTGCCACCATTAATAGACTGTCTATCAATATTACAATCATGAGCTTTTGTTATTAAAACTCTTATTCATTCTCATGACTGTATCCTTTTCTTTTATTGACTATTTGCATTGAAATGACTGAATACCCTGGGCAAGCTGTAACTATGTCTCATTTCTCTTGGTAGCTTTTTCATGAGTTTACATATACCTCTAATCTGGGTACTCATAGGATTTCATTATGCTTTGCCTGTGATGATTATGCTAGAGCTTAGAGAGTGCTTTCTCCTTGATGTTTACTAACTGTTTGGCAGTGTTCACTTTGTAGTAATTATGAAGGATACTCTTGGTTTGTACCTAGAAAAACTGCCCTTTTCCCTTTATAACTATCCTAGGGTCTCTTACCACACCTTTGTGATTGCATGATTATGAGAAACGATTTCTAACATCTCTGATAGAAGATCCTTGGAGACTATTTTTTTCATTGTAACTATTGCTAACACCATGGTTTGATTATGACTGCACTTTTGATTACTATGTATTACTCAATGGTGACTATTTGTAACTCCATAATGTCTCTAGAAGTCCTTTGTATTCTAAAGGTTTCTTATGCTTGAGGTTTTTCTTTAGCTCAGAGTTTGATGCTCTGTCATTGTTCTGGCAATGTCTGAGACTGCAATAAGGGTTTCCCTTAATGTCATCATTTTGTAGCTTCTGATTGCTATATATTATGATGATAACTTCAATAAATCTTATGATTACACTATTGGTTCTGTGATGGATTAAAAACTTGACCGTTCTTGAATGTCTTTTGATGACTAAAACACTATCCTTGAGCTACATATTGACCTTGGGGTTTTAATCCATCTCTGTGCATTAAGGGTTGTGACTGATACCAAATAGAAGTCTAGATCATGATTTTTTGTTGTATTAATGTCTTTGTTTGTTATAATACGTGCCTTCAATAATGACTTCATGGCCATCTTGACAGTGCTACTTTGATTTTGCCTGCAACTTGTACTAGTATGCTCATTGTTCTCTCCTTTATAATATTCATGTATGGGGAACTTTAGTAGTTACTCAAAGCTGATATAACTTGTCTTTGCACTCTATCTGAGTTCATGACTCTCTTTTCTTTTGTTTTCATTGATATCTGACAATGACCTTCAACATGGTGATCAAACACTTCACTGCACAGGGTATTATTCTTTTTATCTTTTTGCATATATGTGGTTTCCAATTGATATTGTAGGATGCATCTTTGACTATTAGGGCAATGATATTTTATGTCTATTACTACCCTAGTTTGTTTACTCTACCCTTTGGATGGTACACACTATGGTTTATGACTATTCATAGCATTGATCCTTGACCTCTCTCATCAGCTTACTATCTTTTAATACTAGTCTATAAGCCTTTTTGGTGAAGTAAACTCTGTGATCTATTTTAATAGTCCCATTTGTAGTTGTTTCATTAATGCTCTTCATCAAGGTCGAATGCTTCTATATTCTCTAGAGATGGATAACTTGTATCTGCAGTTGATTCTTAAGACTGCATTAATGCCTTCTTGTCATGACTTTGGAAACTATTCTTGGGTTTCAACAGCGTATAGTCTTGTTTGATATCAATATCTTTGTCAAACTAATATTATGTGCTTTGTCTATGTCCATTATTTGCTACACTCACACTGCTTATATGCATCTCTGTACCTCGATGATTGATGGCTACTCATTCATAAAAATGCCAATGACTGTGATTAAGGGCTCTATTTTTTCATATACTGATTTCTGATAGACTATTTTGAAATCTTTTCTAAACCATTGCATGTCATTGCTATAACTGTGTATGTTTGTATATTGACAATGATCATCTTTCAGTCAATGCACAGGCTGTAACTTCTTGTCTTAGACCTGTAAACCTTACTTCTAGTATGGAGCTACTACCCTTTGATTTCTAAGCTTGTCTTTAACTATTAACTTGAAGTTATTAACATTTTCCCAAAAACAATCTTTATACCATGACTATTTCCTTTATGACTACCTTGTCATCTATATGGTTATGATACAATCTCATGTGTTTATCTATTGCTCTCTTTATGCTATGTTTTGCTGCCATGAAGGTTTCAATAGTTCATTATGCACTTTTAGGCTGGGACAACATTTGGATGTCTTTCACATATGCTTCCCTAAGCTATATATTGTCATTGAATGCTTTTAGGGTGACTTTGAAAGGTTTTATTGTCCTTTGACCTTACTGTGAATTCTTGATGACTGTCTTGGACTTCATAAGTATCCTATGATAGTGTTAGGGTGTATTCTGTCATTTAGTTGCTCTTTTCCTTCGAGGACTATGATTGTTACATTATGTTGATCTTCTAATACTCCTCTAAGACTATATAATTGCAACTACTATTCAACCATATTAATGTGCTGCTTATTTTTCTAATGACTGTTTTGAGTTTGAGACTGACTACTCCACCAACTCTTTGGATATCACTGCTTTCTTTCTATTAATGGATAGTTTCCCCATGTAATAACCTTTACTCATGTTCTGATTGAGATGAGATGACTCTTGGGCTGCTATTAATATTGAACTATGATTGTTGAGTAGCCGTCAATACTCTTATCTTATTGAGGTGCCATGACTATAACTATGGATTTGTCTTTGTATATCTCTATCTAGGAAAGATATTCTCTGCTCACTATACAATCATTTCATTATCATCTGTCTACAACACAGATGGATTGGATGTTGTCACTGACTTCCTTGAGCTCTATATCTACATCTTTTTTATGAGTTTATAATCTATCGTTTAAACACCTTTACTTATTGTTTGGACTGTCAAATCTCCATGACTGCACTTTTTTAGCTATAGGCTATCACTGGTATGCATTCATCATGCAATTATTATCCTTAGACTGATCACTATGAAAACATATCTATTAGTCTTGGTTGACTACTCTCATCTCTTTTCTGACAGTGACTGTGATAAAAACAAAATTTATCATTTTGTAAATTGATATATCACTCTTACCAGGTATGGTTACTTTGATAGATGTCTTTTGATTCTAAGAGCATTTTGATTCATTATTTACCTTTATGCTCATGTGATAACCATATCTTGTTGTTATACATCTGATTTCTCTTTTGATGTGCATTTATTGTATTTGAGAACTTGCTCATACTTGGAAACCCTTTGTCATTTGTTATCCCTTTGTAACAGTAAAGTCATGGAGACTTTTATGATAGTGCGGTTAGAGTCCTTTGTGTAGCTAATCCCTAATGAATGATCTACCTATTTCCTTATTGAACATGAACTCATAAATTTTTTGTCTTTTGAGACTTTTCATACTGTTTTTACTCACATGATTATTCTAGCCATCCATTGAGCATGGGATGCAATTTCATTCACTGTTGCATGTGTTGTCATTGAATGGAAACTTTTATGTCATTGAGTGATAATACATAGGACTTTGGATATAGTTGTGTTCCTATTTAGTAGTTGATTAGTGTCACTATGTGAGTAGTGACATGTATGTTGAGATCAACCTCTTCGGGAGCCCATTTTAACCCGCATACATGATATCTCTAAAATAAAAACTTGTATCTGTATATGAAATAAACAAGTTAGATAAAACATGGTTCTCACTAATATCTCATGGCTTCTCATTTGCATTGATCTCTTCTTTTCAGAATTTGATATAGCAGTGTGGGCACATTAGGAGTACCTTTATATATGCATGAGTGAAAGGAATAACCTGGAGCTCTAACCAAAACATTTTTCTCTTTGTTTCAGGTCATCTCATGGAGTGGACAGTGGGATGCTTGGATCTACGAAGCTGACCGGAAGACCTTTCTGTAGAACTCATCAACCTAAACAGACAATGATGGGTCCTTTCTTTCCTTTCTCTATACATTCTTCTTCTTCTTTTGTGTTTATATTTCTATGATCACCGTGATCTCTTCTCAGTGATTCCCATGGCTTGTATGGGATCTTGTAAACAGTTTGTACTTTATAAATAAAAATGTATTACATGTAGATGTTTTCTTTCTTGATTCAGACATTTCATATTAGAAATAAGATACTTGTATGGTATACATGTTTATTTAATAAAGATAGTAAACTTGGACAAATTTTTTGTACCTTTTCTCTACAATACATAAGACCTGTTATAGGTCACCAAAAATTTTAGGTGTGATAAAATTTTGGTAACAAAAATAGACAATAGGTTAGCCCTCCTGACTAAGAATCACTCCTATCACTTCCCCACTTGCATCACAATCCACTTGGAACACTTTTTAAAAATATTGTAATGATAATACTACTTCCTCATTAACCTTCTTCTTCATAAGCTCAAAACTCTTATCTATTCTTTTTTATTAAGTGAAAAATAGGTTTTGAAGGGATCCCAAAACCCTTTACATCATTACATAATAAGATTGAACCTTATAGGCCCACATTGATAGAACATAAAAAGAAAGATAAAACAACTGGAAAATAGACAAAAAGCCAGCGAAGGACCAAAAACTAGTAAAAGGATAACACACAGACACAAAAGGGACAACAAAGGACCCTCCAAGAAACAGACCTAAGTAAAACTTTTATGGAGCTCCACAACTTCTAGCTCTAGTTGATCCCTAGAGCCACCTGCACTCTTAATTTCTTCAATCTCCTTATTAGAATGCAATGCCTTATTCCTAGTATATGCACGTGTTCTCTTACTTGGGCTAGCATAAGCATATTCAATGCTCGTATCCTTGTCTTCCATAACTTGAACAATAGCTTTCTCCTAGTAGACCTTTAAGTCTAGCTTTCTACTTTAAGTGAACAATAACACTCCAACTTGGCAATAAACATCTTTAAGTGTTGAGCAAAGGCCTTGAGAATTTTATAACTCTACTTCACAATTTTCTTGAGGGTACCCTCCAAAATGGAAGCCCTCCTCTCTAGATCTTTAAACCTTTCCTCCACTGCTTTAAAATTGGATCCATAAGTATTAGTAATTTCTTCAACATCGCTAACCGTTGTTGTCAACTCCCTCAATTTATCAGGGAGAGAGATAAGCTTACCAGTGCTCATGGCTTCAATAATTTCAATCTTGTTAGATGAAGCACTTTGATTGAATTTTACGTCCTTGACCTGAAGACAGACACATTTCGTTACCCTGTGGAAATCCAGCACCCCATACTTTGAAGTTTTGGAACACATTGATTATAGGGTTTCTACTATCATTGTTCAGGTCAGTAAAAGTAGCCTCTTCTCTAGATATTTTTGATGAATACTAAGAGGTGGGGTGAATTAGTATACCAAAAAATACTGTACTTAAACACTTTAACAGTCTAGCAGTAAATTGGTAAAACAGTTTAACAAACAAACCGGTTAACACACATGCAAACCAAATAGCAAATAAGGCATTCACCCATAGAAGCACAATCACCATAACACAAGAGATTTTGACATGGAAAACCAAATGGGAAAAACCACAGTGAGATGAAACTCACAAGTAACTATATGAAGAATAGTAACCAGAATAGTTAAGGTCAGACTGGTTAAGGTCATACAATGTTCTTTACTAGAACAGATCCTGTTCGAAATCTCAATCTCTATTAGGAGATAAGTCCTATTAAAGACTACCTTGTGAGAGGATTTCAGATCCACAGATGTGAACCACCTTGTTAGAGGATTTACAAAGGCTTTTCTGGGCCTACCCGGTTAAGGGTTTTTGACTGGTCAAAGATGTGAGTAATCAAAAAGTGAATGATCTAGCAAATGGCACAGTTTGCTTGAGTAGATCCATTGTAGCTCATAGCTAGTTCTTTTCAACATTACTTCAGTCTTCACTAAATCCACACTCTACAGACTTGATCTTCTTAGTTAAGATCGCACATACAAGAGATTCAACGACCACCAAAACCTAATAGCTACTCACATACATACACATACAAAACCCTAGACATGATGTCCTAAAAAGGAATCTGATTTCTTGTCAGTCCAATAGAATTACATTGCAAGTTCCTAGGTTCATTGTATCTAGACACAATTGTTAACATGGCACAAAATCACCGTCAGAGTGTCTATGGATGGTAACTCATCACAAAGTATTACCGGTTTATACAACTTTTCCGGTTACCGGTTGGTAACTCAGAATAATACCAGTTTAACAGATTACCGGTTGACAAAAATTGAAGACTGGGAAAAAGATAATTGCCGCTTCTGGCTCCTTTTCTCTACTCCACTTGAGATCCTTAAACCGATTGATCTCTCTATGCCTCTTGGGTCCTTATACTGCTTGAGATTGAAAAACACTTTCTGCATAACATCAATAGTCTAAAGACAACAACATGATACTAGCTTGGAACAATTACCGGTTGAGCATAATTCACACATTCACAAAGTGATCTCATAGCAAGTGTGTGTCCATCAATGACAATCACAACATAATCATCAAAATGACAACAATCTCCCCCATTGGCATTGATGGCAACACTTAGGAAATTTTTTGACATCTAAGTGTTTTACAACAGAATTATGCCATAATCAAAATTACTCCCCCTAAGCATATACACTATCCCTTTTGCATAAAATACAATATATACTACTTCCTTATTGAGATAAACATGAAAGTATACATAGAATGCATCAAAATATAGGATACTACTCCCCCATCAAAAATTTAAAAAATAGAATACTACTCCCCCTTTGCCAACAGTGACAAAATACAGCTGAAAAACCCCTATTCCATTAGCATTAAAAACTGATTTAAAAAGTTTATGACAATAAAGAGTGAAACTTGTCAAAAACTGATTTAAAATCCTACATAAATGTCTTCATGGATAAAGACCATGATTCAAGCAATGAGGTAGCAACCTCATTCTCCATTTGCATCTGATAGACCTGGCATCCAAGGTACTCATTTCTTGAGTGACCGTTAGGGTATCCAGATTTAGATAGCATTTCTAAAGAATTTGCAGTCTTGGTAGTAGGATCAGTTGAAGTTCCTGCAAATTACATGTCCAGTTGTTTATCTCTACCTCTAATCTTCCAGATTGGAGTTGAAACTAGTGAGCGGTTTGTCCATATGTGGAGAAGGAATCATATGGCATCTTGAAGGTGTTTATAAATGACTGCATATCAGATTGTAGTTTGGCTTTCTGAGAAAGCACATCATCATAGAATAAATGAGGTTGACATATCTTACTTAGAAATAGTTTTCCCTCATCCATTGCATCTCTAATGTCCTTTTGTGCCTGTTGTAGATCAGGCTGGAGCTCTGTTAACTTTTTCACCAAGGAAGTGTCCAGAGCCTTTTGATGCTCCTTCTTGGCATTTGCTTCTGCAATCTCTTCCAAGCTTTGTACCTAGTCTTCTACAACTGTACATAGGAGCTTTAATTGTGTAAGAGAGGAATTGGTACTGGGGAGGTTGGTACTGGGTATCAAACTGGTAAGAGTGTCCACCGTAGCTTGGATCACATCTTTCTCTTTCTTCTGCCTTATTACTTCTAGGCGTTCTTGAGCAAGCTTAATGCTCTGCAGCAACTCTGATCCATTTCCAGACTAGAGGTCAATGGGACTGGTAATGTCAGCCGGTTTGGCCTGACTAGCGGTTGCCTTTGGGGTCTCCATCTAAGTGCTTTGTGCTGCTCCCTCTTTCTCTTTAGCTATTTTCTTGTCCTCTTCTACCTTCTTTTTCTCCTCTTCTTTTTTCTTCTCCTCTTCCTTTTTCTTCTCCTCTTTTCTCTCCTCTTTCTCTTTTTTGTCTTCTTCTTCCTTTTGCTTCTTTTCCATCTTTGCCCATTTTTTATTTTCTCCCTCCCATTTCTCCTTCTCTTTCTCTTCCTGTTTTCTCTTGTCTTCCTCTTGTTTCTCTTGACCTTCTGTTTCTGTTGGTGCATCTGGAGTAACATTTATACCATTCAAGGCATCAACATTAATCGGGTCCAATTGAGTGGTGACCGGTTCTCCTTCACTGTCATTTACTTCATCTAGTTGAGTGATTTTTGTTTCTTGCTCAGCTTTCTTGTTGGCTTTAGCCACTCGATGCCATCTTAAAGCTGATTGAGCAAGGGAGTGGGTATCTTTGACCACTTTCAAAACTTTTCCTTCCAACAACAAGAGTCTTTTTCTTCTCATTAAGAAGAGGCCCTTATATCTCTCCACCACTTCATACAGTTCTGTTTTAGGCACATCAGGAAAGTATTGTACAAATACTTCCTCTCTTATTTTTTTTTCCTTTTCTATGGCAATGTGCCACTTGTTATCTAAAGAATTATACAAAGAAATAAGGCATCTCAGATTTAATTTCTGATGGCCACCGGTCTTTAATACATAAATAATTGATAACTTCCTATTCAACTTCCTTCTTTTCATCATCATTAAAATCATCAAAGCACTCTTTCAAATCACCAAGTACTTTTCTTCTAATATTCTTAATTGTTCTTTGACAATGTGTCAAAGGTTTGTAAGAGGAAATATCAATATTTACCGGTGCCGAGGTTGGCGGTTCATTGTTTGTCTATTTCCTTGTTTGCCTAGTCTTCTTAGGTTGTTCTTCAGAGACAATGTCCTCTATGTCTAGTGTATTATTTTTTGTCTTCTGCTTCCTCTCAAAGACTTTGGTGGATGCCTCTTCTGGTTTCTTCTTTGTTGGTGACTGCCTGGTCACTTTGGGACTTGCTGTGGTAACTGGTGTCGATGATGAAGGCACTACCTTTCCCTTCTTTACTGAGGGTTCTTCAACTGGTGTAACCCTTTCCAAATATATGTCAGTTCTCTTTTCCTTTAGATCAAGAAGTGAGGCGATTAGGGTAGAGGAATACCCATCTATCATGTCATACATTACCTCATATCCCATTGGTTCCACTTCTTCCTGTCTAGGCTCAACTGCCTCCATTATGTACTCATCAACTTTGATGGTGAAGCAGATGTCCTCCTCATACTTCTTAACAATATCACTTGATATTCTCACCCTTTTGTTCATTTTGCATTTGAACTCATCAAAATATTTATTCAACACTTTCGGATAATCGGTTCCTACCGCTTGTAGGCTTTCCTTGATTTGCTTTGTCACCAGTTGGTCAGTAGACCACTAAATATCACCTACTCCTAGAAAATAGCCTTGGAAGTAGAAGAACAACCCAACCAATAGTTGTCCAAACTAAAATTTCAGGGCATTTTCCTTTTTGATCGACTTGAGGTTCAATAGAAGTTGTCTTTGCATACCAATGCATAGATCAAACAATGCATCTTCCTTGATCATCCTGTAGGTGGGATTTACCACTATAGCAGAGACAGAGTTGATTCTAATGGCATGGAACATCCAGTATCCTATCACCATACATGCATATTTGACCAGATCATCCTTGATGGAATTGATAGTCATTCCCCATGAATCACTCACAGAACCGGTGAGCTTGGTCATTTTTATCTTGCTGATCTTCCTTAGGGCTGGTACTTCATAGACGTTGTAGAAACCGGTGATGGCATGAATTTCTTTCGGTGTAATAGCATACGTCTGCTCTAAGTACATTTTATCACCCTGTACTTTGCTCAAAATAATGCAGATGTGATCATCTAAAAATTCTTCAAGGAAATAGATAGCATTGTGAAGTTTCTTCTTTTTGAGAATGCTAAATTCTAATTTAATCTTTTTGTCCTTCCCATAGAATAAACTTAACTAAGAATGGATCATTAGAGATCCTAGATCTTCAATCTTACAATCAATGTAATCAGAAATGCCTTCCTCCACTATAACACCAGTGGGTATTTGAGATAGGGCATTGTATTTTGCCTTCCGTTGAATGAAGTCTACAGTATCAATAGGTACACAAGAACTAACATGTGATGCGGAAGCCATGATAAACAGAGAATTTTGAAAAATAACTTTGCTACACACTCCTTTGGTTGCTGAAATATCGCTTTGTGTTCTACACTTCATCAACAGATGTTTGGTTCAGATTCTTCTTCAGGATTTTGATAAATTCTTTGAATCGCAATCCAAATCGCTTTTCTTCGCTCTGTGGTTGAAAACTTCTTCGCTCATGAAATGATAAGTGAAAAATGACTTTGAAAAATCATTTTAAATAAGTTCTTCACCTACCACAATAAATGCTCCACTATTAGGGCGTAAACCCTAATTTTCCTATTACCATTTTTGGTCTTCTACCAACTGACAGGTATCACACACTGGTTGAGGTCTTTTACCAGTGTAAACTGAGGGTTCAAGATATTTCACCGTTTGCTCCCCCTAGGCTTTTCTGATGCTCAGTTTGTCGGTTCAATGACTTCTACACTAGGTGCAGAAATCGGTTCTACTTGAATCACTTCTTCTGGCTTCTTCTTCCAAGTTTTCTTCATATTTGCTTGAACAATTTCAACATCAATCTTTCATTTCGGAGTGACCAGTATGTCATCCAATATAATCTTTCTTGCTCTGTAGAATCTTGTTGTATGACCCAACTTGTTGCAGTGATAGCAAACCATTCCAGGTGCTCTCCAAGGTCCATTATTCATGTTTCCATTCTTCCTTCTCCATGTTATAGTAGTGTGACCATGACCATGACACATCCAATAGTTTTCTCTCCATCCAGTTGCCGCTTGATAGCCACCACTACCTAACTGATGACTATAGGTATTAAACCGGTTTGGGTTCTGGTTCTCAGAGGATTCAAGAAAAACTCCTTGACTCCTTTGAGGATACCTTCTGGTATTGTGCATGATAGACCTGCATTCAAATGCTCTATGCCCAAACTTGTTGTATGCATAACAATTACCATTGACTCTATTGGGTCTAGGCTTATCATTTAGAAAATAAGGAAAATTATTGCAAGCCTTACTTCTACATACATTAGCAGTGTGTCCTTCCTTGAGACAATTAAAGAAAACAGGTTTAAACTTTTGCTTACCTTTATCCTTTGATGTCGGTTGTTTCTTTGATGCTCTTGATAGTTCTGATACTTAAAGATAAGTACATATGGCAACCTAATAAGACGAGAGGGGGGGGTGAATCATACAAACTTAATCTTCCATAAAAACATCAGATTCAACCTCGGTAACATATACTTCAATAATATAACCCAAACTGCTAAACATGCAAACTCAAAAGCATATAAACATCATAACACCAGATTTAACGTGGAAACCCAAATAGGGAAAAACCACTGTGGGATTTTGGACCCACTAAGAAATATACTCTTCTAGAGTATGCTAAGTTAAAAGAAAATCCTGTTAAAGATTACAAACACATTGCTAGATGTGACACGGTTAAGGGATTTCCCTCAGATCTGTTACAATATTCATCTTGTTAGAAGTGACCTTGTTAAAGGATTTCAAACACTCAATTAGAATGTCACCTTGCTAGAGGGTTTTACAAATAAGACTGTTAAGTCCACTCAGTTAAGAGATTTTCTGTCACTTCACAAAATAACAGTAATAAAAACCTATCTATAACTGCACATCTAAAATGCTAAAGAAGATTCTTATTTGCTCAATACAATATAGACATAGAACTAATCTTGTACATCTGTTGGGCTCTATACTCTGTTATTCAAAATAGATCTTCAAGCTTATGTGCTCGGTAATGACTATGTAGCATCCCTATGCATACACTTTCCCGCATCCATTGTTTATCAATAGTTCCCTATTTATAAACAATTCGCCAACCGCTTATTCTCCTTGATCACATTTCCCATGATCAATCATAGCCATCAGATCTTCAAACTTTGACCAGGTTCAATGTATCCTTAGATCTGAAAACATTTTACCCCACCTTGGAACTTGCATATATTTCTTAGAACTTGTGCTAGGGTATTGTGGTTCAATCTAAGTTGTAGATCTTCCTACAGATTATCCTTTGCCTTAGATTCTTTAACAAACTTCATTCATGGCATACCAATCATTTAATCATAGCTAGCTCATTAGCTTCCTTCATTAAATAATGCTTTTATTCATTCAATGCATTCTATTATTACTCGGTTGCAACTCGGTAAATACTAAACTTCACTTGGTAGACATTCTACCTTCATTAACCGATAACAATAACCTTAGGGTTTATCGACTAGGTTCCTTAGGGTTTACCGACTAGGTTCTTTTCTCGTTAACATAGTATAGTATTAAGCTTTCAATCAATAACATATGTAGGATATCAAAATAATCTAATCATCATGATCTCATCATTGTCTAACTGGTAATAGTTGCCCATTGAATAACTTATTTCACCCCTTATCCATCATATTCTTTCTATGTCTTTTGCCAACATCTTTATACTCATCAAATCATACTTCTTAAAATATGGCAACATCATACTGAATTAGAAAATCAATTTCTTGACATTAATGAAAAAAATAATAATATTAAGATAGTAAACATCCTTAATCAGTTTTATCCATAATCATTAAAAACCTTCTCAATATCCTTATTGAAATGCCAACAATCTCTCCTTGTCTATTATAATGCCAAATGCCAACAATCTCCCCCTTTGGCATTGATGGCAAAACCAATTGATTTGACCTAATTGATTCAGATTGTTGTGAGATTTTGAAATGCTAAAATGCTCTCCCCCTATCATCAGAATTCTCCCCAATAAATTAGTCTTCTCCTCTTCTTCAGTCTTCTCCTCTTCTCTTCTGTCTTCTCCTCTTCTCTTCTGTCTTCTCTTCTCTCTTCTCCTCTTCTCTTCTGTCTTCTCCCCCTTTGACAACAATGCCAAAAAGTAAAGAACTAAAACATAATTTTTCCTGTATGAAGTGATTTCCTGCTGTTATGTGTCAACTTAGTCTTGGTCAGAGCATTATATCTTCAATTCCTGCTCCTTGTATTGTTTCTTGTATTGTTTCCTACACACCTTTAGAAAACATCCTAAAGTGTGTAAATCAGCATCAACTCCTAAAAGATATTCTGTAGTCATTGAATTGATGCTTTCACCGAACTCGGTCAGTGAGTAGAAGATAGGGGTAGGACCCCTAACTTACTTTTGAGATACTCAAAAGTGTCCCTTGGTAGTGGCTTGGTGAAGATATCTTCTATTTGTTCCTTTGTGCTAACATACTCCAACACCACTTTCTTCGCTTGAGCTTCTTCTCTAAGATAATAATATTTGATAGAGATGTTCTTTGTCTTAGAGTGCATAACAAGATTCTTTGAAATGTTAATGGCACTAGTATTATCACAGAATATAGTTAGTGGCTCGGTAACTTTCTCATTTATACCTTCCAATAGTTGTTTGATCCATGCTATGTTGGTACAATTCAATGCTGCAGCAACGTATTTAGCTTCTGCTATTGACTATGAAACACATCCTTGTTTCTTGTTAAGCCAACTCACTAGTCTTTCTCCTAAAAAGAAAGCTCCTCCACTTGTGCTTTTTATGTCATCAATGTTGCCTGCCCAATCAGCATCAACATAAACTTTTAAATCAAAATCTTTTCTTTTCTGATATACTAAGCCATAATCCTTAGTGCCTTTTAAGTATCTAAAAATTCTCTTGATTGCTGTCATGTGTGTTTCCTTAGGATCTACAGAGAATCTTGTAACTATACCTACTACATGTGCTATGTTTGGCTTGCTGTGAACAACATATTGCAACTTCCCAGTCATGGATTGGTAAAGTGTCTCATCAACAGATGTAGATTCATCATTCTTTGATAGTTTACAATTGGTAGTCATAGGAGTACTTACTAGTTTTGAATACTCCATTCCCAATTTCTTCAAACCTATAAAATACTTTATCTCACCGATTAATGACATCTCAAATTCTTTGCTCATTTTATTTCCAAAGTTCTTACATAGAGAGTCATTCCCACAAAATATAATATCATCAACAAATATTGATGAGATCAATATTCAATTTTCATCATTCTTCATGTAAATATTGTTGTTTTCACTTGTTCTTATAAAACCAATCTTCATTAAATAAGAGTGCAATCTTTCATACCATGCTCTAGGTGCTTGTTTCTGACCATATAAAGCTTTGTTCAATTTACATACTTGATCTTTATTATTGTCTTCAACAAATCCTTCAGGTTGTTCAATAAAAACTTCTTCTTCTAATATACCATTCAGAAATGCAGATTTGACATCCATTTGATATACCTTGAAATTCTTGTAAGCAGCATATGCCAACAATGTTCTTACTCCTTCAAGTCTTGCTATAGGTGAAAAAGTGTCACCATAATCAATTCCTTCTTCTTGGGTATAACCTTTGCAAACTAGTCTTTCTTTATTTCGAATGACCTCTCCTTTTTCATTCAGCTTGTTTCTGAAAATCCATTTTGTACTGATTACATTTTTGTCCTTCGGTCTTGGGACCAGTGTCCATGTGTTATTCTTCTTGATTTGATCAATTTCTTCTATCATAGCATTTATCCAGTCTTCACTATTAAATGCCCCTTTTACTATTCTTAGTTCAAATTCAGATATCAGATATGCGTTCTGTCTCAGTTTGTTCCTTGTCATCACTGGATCATCCTTATCTCCTATAATCTGACTTGGTGCATGATTTCTTCTGACATATTTGGCTAATACAGGCTCGGTAGGATCTATATGATCTTCTTCATCACTCGGTAACTGGATATTCTCTTCATTTCCTTCTGCAGTTTTCTCGGTAGGACTTGTCAGTTGAGCATAGACAAATTCATCATAATCTTCTGGTTCCTTGGAATTTCTTTCATCATTTTTTTTGCAAATTCATCAATTTTCACATTTGCACTTTCTACTATTTTGTTAGATGATTTGATCAGACATTTAAATGCTTTACTTCTAGAAGAATAACCAAGAAATGTTCCTTCTTCACTTTTCTGATCAAACTTGCTATTTCTATCATATTTGTGTACATAGCATCTACTTCCAAAAATTTTAAAATAACTTACATTAGGTTTCTTGTCATACCAGATTTCATATGGTGTCTTCAAAGTACCTTTCTTTAGTTGTACTTGGTTCAAGGTGTAAACTGATGTGCTTATTGCTTCTCTCCAAAATGTTTGTGGCACTTTCTTTTCAATCATCAAGGTTTTGGCACAATCCACAATACATCTATTTCTTCTCTCAGCAATTCCATTTTGTTGTGGAGTTCTCAGTGCAGAGACTTGTCTTTTTATACCATGATCATTGCAGAATAAGTTGAACTCATCAGATGTGAACTCTCCTCCTCTATCTGATCTAAGACATTTCAGTTGTCTTCCTATTTCATTTTCAACTCTTGCCTTGTACCATTTAAACATTTGAAAAGCTTTTGATTTTTCTTTTAAAAACATTACTGACATCATCCTTGAGTAATCATCCACAAATAATATGAAATATTTATCACCATAATAACTTTGAACTTTCCTAGGACCACAAAGATCAGTGTGCACAAGATCTAAAATTCGCTTGCAGGTGTAGGACTTACTTGTAAATCTTGATCTTGTCATTTTACCCATCTGGCAGCATCGACACATAGCATTCTCAGGTTTTTCAAGACTCGGTAGACCTCTTACTCGATGCTTCTTGCTTATTTTGATCAGATTATCAAAATTTACATGACAAAACCTTTTATGCCATAACCAGGTATCATCTATCTTTGCATACAGATATTTATTCCGAGTTGAGTCAAGGTGAAATGTGTTACCTTTTGTTTGTGTCTCGATAGCAACTAACTTTCCATGCTTGTCATGAACTTTAACAATTCCTTTCTAAAATTCTATCTGGTATACTGTATTGTTTAGCTATGCTACACTCAACAAATTGTATTTCAAACCTTCAACCCAATAAACATCATTTCATCTTGCATTGTCAAGAAGTGTTATGGATCCTTTACCTCTTACCGGACATGGTGCATCATTACCAATTCTTACATAGCCTCCATCATAGTCTTCTAAAATAACAAACTTGTGTTTATCACCTGTCATGTGATGTGAGCGTCCACTATCTATGATCCAAGAATCATTAGTATTTATGTGAGATATTAGGGCTTTTTCTTCATACCTTTCTTCATCTGATCCATCTTTGATAGCCACATAAACTACTTCCTCTATATCAGTTTCATCTGATTTATCATCATTGGATTCCTCATCGGCTATTAAGCATGACTTTCTATCTCTTCTTCTAAAGTCTCAGTGTCCTTTGTAATGATTATCTTTCTGTCTATCATCTCAGTAATCTCTCTTTTCAGTAGAATCTTTGTCAAGATAGTTAGAAGTCATATATCCTATCTTATCACAATAGAAACATTTCAAAGGTAGTTTTCCTTTATACTTACCTTTGCCTCTCGGTACCCTTCTGGCTAATAGTGCTTCAAACTCTTCTTGCTTTTTGATTTCCTCATACAGTTTGTGTACTCCCTCCATGTTCTTGAGAAATCTTTCACTTGCTCCACTGTGATCCCCTTTAGTGTACTTACTCATTCTATCATTGTAATCACCAGATTCATCAATATGAAAAGAACTAAATGCAGATTCAACTTTATTTACTGATGACCCACTGTTATCAAAGTTACTTAACTAAAATGCATGTAGCTTACCAATAGTAGCATCTAAAGAAATTGGCATATTAGGTACAGACCTCAATTCATTGATTGCAGAGACTCGGATTACATAAGCCGGTAGAAGGGTTCATAACAACTTACTTGTTATATCCTTTTCTTCAATAGTTCCACCTGCTCCTTTGATTTGATTGACAATCTCCTTTAGTCTTGTACTATACTGGGTTATGTTCTCACCTTCATTCATCCTCATAGATTCAAGTTTTCCTCTTAGACTATCCACTTTTTCTCTTTGAACATGTTCATCTCCACCATACACAGATATGAGCTTGTCCCAAATGGCCTTTGCATCATTGCAGCCTTCTAGATCATTAAACTTTGAATCGGTCAATGTAGATGTTATTTCAATCATTGCTTGGAGATGTTCTTGCTTTTCCTTTATCTCTTCCATGGTCAATGGATAGGTTCTTGGTATGATGAAATCATTCTCCAGATAATATACAACATATTCTCCAACTCTTGATAGGTGCAGCTTCATCCTTTTTTACCATGTAGAGAAACTTGACTTGTTTAGCTTCGGTGCATCCCTCTTATACATCTTTGGATCTTTTCCTCAAGTACCTTTAAACTTTTCCTTCTGAAGTACAAAGCTCTGATACCAATTGATAGTTTTTATACTTAAAGATAAGTACAGATGCCAAGCTAATAAGATGAGAGGGGGGGGTGAATCATACAAACTTAATCTTCCATAAAACCATCAGATTCAACCTCAGTAACATATACTTCAGTAATATAACCAAAACTATTAAACATGGAAACTCAAAAGCATATAAACATCATAACACTCATAACACCAGATTTAACATGGAAACCCAAATAGGGAAAAACCACTATGGGATTTTGGACCCACTAAGAAATATAGTCTTCTAGAGTATGCTCAGTTAAAAGAAAATCCTATTAAAGATTACAAACACATTGCTAGATGTGACCCAGTTAAGGGATTTCCCTCAGATCTGTTAGGATCTTCACCTTGTTAGAACTGACCTTGTTAAAGGATTTCAAACACTCAATCAGAATGTCACCTTGCTAGAGGGTTTTACAAATAAGACTATTAAGTCCACTCGGTTAAGAGATTTTCTGTCACTTCACAAAATAATAGTAATAAAAATCTATCTGCAACTTCACATCTAAAATGCTAAAGCAGATTCTTATTTGCTTAATACAATATAGACATAGAACTAATCTTGTCCATCTGTTGGGCTCTATACTCTGTTATTCAAAATAGATCTTCAAGCCTCTGTGCTTGGTAATCACTATGTAGCATCCCTGTGCATTCACTTGCCCGCATCCATTGTTTATCAACAGTTCCCTATTTATAAACAATTCACCAACCGCTTAATCTCCTTGATCACATTTCCCACGATCAATCATAGCTATCAAATCTTCAAACATTGACCAGGTTCAATGTATCCTTAGATCTGATAACGTTTTACCCTGCCTTTGAACTTGCATATATTTCTTGGAACTTGTGCTACAGTATTGCGGTTCAATCTGAGCTATAGATCTTCCTACTGATTATCCTTTGCTATAGATTCTTTAACAAACTTCATTCATGCCATACCAATCATTTAATCATAGCCAACTCATCAGCTTCCTTCATTAAATACTGCTTTTATTCATTCAATGCATTCTTTTATTACTCGGTAAATACTAAACTTCACTCGGTAGACATTCTGCCATCATTAACCGATAGCAATAACCTTAGGGTTTACCGACTAGGTTCCTTAGGGTTTACCAACTAGGTTCTTTGCTCGGTAACATAGTATAGTATTAACCTTTCAATCAATAACATATGTAGGATATCAAAACAATCTAATCATCATGATCTCATCATTGTCTAACTTGGTAATAGTTGCCCATTGAATAACTTATTTCACACCTTATCCATCATATTCTTTCTGTGTCTTTTTCTGACATCTTTATACTCATCAAATCATACTTATGAAGATATGTCAACATCATAGTGAATTGGAAAATAAATTTCTTGACATCAATGACAAAATAATTATATTAAGATAGTAAACATCCTTAATCAGTTTTATCCATAATCATCAACAACCTTCTCAATATCCTTATTGAAATGCCAACAATCTCTCCTTGTCTGTTATAATGCCAAATGCCAAAAGCTCCACTTTTTATTCCAGAGGTCTTACCTTCCTCATATTTAGAGAAACCAAGTCCATTGGTATTCTTTACCAGTTTAGCTGATTCAAGCTTCTGTTCTAGCTTGACAATGCGCTTATTGAATTTGGCAAGTATTTCCTTTGACTTAGTGAGTTCTTTGGAAATGGCAACATTGGATTCCTTCAAGGTTGCATTCTCAGAGATAGCCATGTTTAGTTCACCTTGCACTTCTTCTTTTTCCATTTTGCTTTCATCAAGATGAGTGGTAAGTGCAATGATCTCTTGCTTCAGCTTGGATATCTCATGATCTTTGTCTTTTACTAGATCTTCAGCTTTCCTCCGATTCTCAAGCTCTTGACACATTCTGATAGTTAGTCCTTCAAGTTCCCTTCTTAGGTTGGCATTGGACTCATTCATTTTTTCAACTTCTTGGACAAGGGCTTCCATGTCTACTTCATCAGAAGAATTGTTTTCAGTTAGCTCCATCAGTTTTTTAGCATGCTCTCTTCTCTTTTCTTGAGAGGCCTTATATTTGACATTAAGTTCATCATAGGCTTGCTTAGTCTGAGTGAGCCGATGAGTAAGTTCCCTCACAGTGTATTCCCCCATATCTCTTTCCAAGTGGTTAGACTTATAGAAAGGTTGGCTTTGATACCAATTGATGAATACTAAGAGGGGGGGGGTGAATTATTATACCAAAAAATATTGCACTTAAACACTTTAACAGTCTAGCAGTAAACTGGTAAAACAATTTAACAAACAAACCAGTTAACACACATGCAAACCAAATAGCAAATAAGGCATTCACCCATAGAAGCATAATCACCATAACACAAGAGATTTTGACATGGAAACCCAAATGGGAAAAACCACGCTGAGATGAAACTCACAAGTAACTATCTGTAGAATAGTAACCAGACCGGTTAAGGTCAGACTGGTTAAGATTATACAATGTTCTTTATCAGAATAGATCTTGTTAGGAATCTCAGTCTCTATTAGGAGATAAGTCTGATTAAAGACTACCTTGTGAGAGGATTTCAGATCCACAGATGTGAACCACCTTGTTAGAGGATTTACAAAGGCTTTTCTAGGCCTACCCGGTTAAGGGTTTCTGACTTGTCAAAGATGTTTGTAATCAACAAGTGAATGATCTAGCAAATGGCACAGTCTACTTGACTAGATCCATTACAGCTCATAGCAGATGCTCTTCAGCATTACTTTAGTCTTCAATAAATCCACACTCTACAGACTTGATCTTCTCAGTTAAGATCGTACATACAAGAGCTTAAACGACCACCAAAACCTAGCAGCTACTCACATACATACACATACAAAACCCTAGACATGATGTCCTAAAAAGGAATCTGATTTCATGTTGGTCCAATAGGATTACATTCCAAGTACGTAGGTTCATTGTATCTAGATACATTTGGCAACATGACATAAAATCACCATCAAAGTGTCGATGGATGGTAACTCATCACAAAAATATATCGGTTGGTAACTCATCACAGAGTATTACAAGTTTATACAACTTTTCGGGTTACCGGTTGGTAACTCAGAGTAATACCGGTTTAATAGATTACCGATTGACAAAAATTAAAGACTGGAAAAAAGATAACTCCCGCTTCTAGCTCCTTTGCTCCGCTCCACTTGAGATCGTTAAACCACTTGATCTCTCTATGCTACTTGGGTCCTTATACCGCTTGAGATTGGAAAACACTTTCTGCATAACATCAATAGTCTAAAGACTACAACATGATACTAGTTTGGAACAATTACTGGTTGAGAATAATTCATACATTTACAAAGTGATCTCATAGCAAGTGTGTGTCCATCAATGGCAATCACAACATAATCATCAAAATGCCAACAATTTCCAAATAAACAACATGGATTTTTTCATTGATAGGAGAGAAAATATCACCTACCATGTCCTTAAACATACTATCAATAGGTCGAATAGGGCTCTTAGAAGATAGAGGAGTGTATAGAGCTTTGGAATTTCCCACATCATCTCTCAGGCTTCTGGCAGAGATTGAGGGCATAATCTTTGTCTTCGGACTCTTATTTGTTGTTATTTTCCACTTAAATTCATTTTTATCTGCACTTATGGTTTTAGTTGTGTGTACACATAGCCCACTAAAATTTAGAATAAATCTTTTACATAAGCTAGCCAAACTTTGAAAAATTCTAACATCATGCACACTCATTGGTGTAGGCCATTCTATTATGGCATAGACCTTTTTTGGATCCATTTGCAAAAGTTGTGGTGAAATAACATATCCAAGGATTGGATATGGGTTGTGTATACTTACAATATTCTACTTAAGGCTTCGCTATGGGTTGTTTATGCCCATAGACCTTTCATTGTTGAAGGATATTCATATTGGTGCCTTGGTATGCTCACATGGTTTTCTGATTTTTTTTTTTTATGTTGAGGAGAGATGTTTCTACCAAGTATAGTCATAGTGGAGGACCTATAGTGTTGACTATGTGATGCTGACAGGTTAGACATATTAGGAGTTGTATGTGGAGGTGATCATGATGCCATGGTTGTTCTTTGTGTTTAGGAAATTTGGCATGACATGATTGGATTTGCAGGTTCATTGATTTGTGATGATTTAATTTGGATTCCTGATTGGTTTTGGTAGTGTATCTTCTTCTTTGAGGATCATGGTTACTTTGCCTTTTGGGAGCTCATGATGTCAACTTTGAGTTATTTGATTGTTAGATGGCTTTGGCTACTTCTCATGTTAGATGATACTTTTATTATGATGTCATGGATAGCTTGCTTACACTGTTAGTTGGGAATTTTGACAATGATGATTTGGAAGTGTAGGATTGGTTCCTAACTATTTGTTGGCACTTTTGCATCTTGTTAGATTGGACTTCATGGTTTACTTTACATTATTGACACTTTCAATTGTATGTGTGTAGATATGGATTATCTTCATTTAGGAGATGGTCACCATGATGCTATGCATGGCTCATTATCATAGTTTACTAGGAGCTTGTAGAAATGATGTGTATTCACGATTAGGTGGTGGATGATCTTCTTAGTGTTAAAATGTTTGGTACACTTGTAGGAGATGACGATATTCATGATATTTGAGGATGTGGACATCTTGGAGGACTCACAAAGTTCATTATTGAGATGTGGCTTATGATTTCAATTGGCATGTTATCCTTGCTCGATAGGATGGTTGATATTATGTTGTGGTATACTCTAGATATGTGTTTAGACTTTTAGCATGATATAGTTATTTGATATGTTCATATGAAGCATGTTATCTCCTTGGAAGAGATGGTTAGATCATGTTCTCATGTTTATGTTCCTGATTTTATTATTGGAGCTTTGACATTCAACTTGGTAGTTCTCTTTGTATTGGGTACATGATTATTTACTTTATTACTTCATAATTGTGTTATGTTGCATTTGGACTTTTGCATGGATTGACTAGTTATATATACTCATGGATACTTGGAGACATAGGTGATGCTGGTATTCTCTTATGTTTAGAGACATCTGTTGAGATCATTGATTGTTTAAGCAATAAGACCAAGGAGCATTCACCTAGTATAGACTTGAGAGGAGATTGTTCTTAGACAAGTTAATATGACTTGGATGTCTTAGACATGAACATTATCATCCCCACTCTTGGTCTACTCATTGATTTAATAATTGAGAAGTATTTTCCATTAATCCTTTCATGTGTATTATGTTTATGCTTATCTATCATAGATATGGATCTTGAGCTATGGACATATGGTTAGTTCTAGAGGATTCCATTTGAGAGATGTTTAGCATTGGTCATTTCCTTGTGCATTTAAGTTATTATTGATATTGAGTTTGGGAGATGTTTTATTGGGCATATTCCCTTAGGATTGGGAATGATATTGGTTTGATTTTATTTGTTATGAGAGGGTTATATCCATGTTGATTACATTTTATATAATTTTTTTTCATCAAAGCGACTAAACAGGTTTGGGTGTTGTTATGGCTTTTCATTTGGGGTTTTCTAAAATAAATCATACTGAACACAATTGGCATTTAGAGGTGCATGTGGAAGGACATGCCACGGGTTTTGATTTGCAGTGTTTATCTCTTTGGTCTTGATTATTTTCCTTGCTGTTAGATTTCACATAACATTGGATCTAAGGTTGTTTGGAGCTATGTGTTCACAAGCTTGTATTCATGTGTTGTCATGTGGGAGATGACATGGATGTTCCTTTATCTCTTTCTTTTATTGTTTACAAAGAGCATGGGAGACTTATGGAGACTTGTGGTGATACTTGTACTTGAAGGTTATTGGTTTACAAGTTATTCATATTTTTTTGGATGTTCCTTGATACTACATATTTATGGTTAACTTTTTTATGAGAAGTGGTTAGATTCATTTCTAATTTGACATTACCTAAGTAGTGGGAGTTTATATTTGTATATATGTCACATGTATTTCACTTGGAGCCTATGGGTTGTATGTGTTAATGACTTTAGATTCATTTGATATGTATACCTTGGAGGTATGGATAGTTGGATGTGTTAGCACTTACTATGGGTTCTATTTCAGCTATGGTTATTGGTTTTAAATAGCGACCGATGCATTTGATACCTTAGGATTTAGTTCTTGTATTCTTATATAAGTTTAGATAAGCCTTATCATTTATTACAATAGATTATGTCAATTTATCTTTGGATGGTATTTTCAATGTCCAGTGGTAGTGACATGGTGAAGGGTGCGAGACTTCATGTAGGATATGGTGGTCACTTTGTTTCTTGTTGTAGTTATCTTTATGGAGCACATGGAGCACTTTGATTCCATGATGGTTTATGTGCTAGAGGTATTATTTCCTTGATCATGTTGTGGTTATTTATTGCTGCTTATGCAATGTATACAACAAGAGGGAGAATATTAGGAAAATAGGTGTTGTACTCATTGCATAATAATACTTTTACTTATAATATTTATTTATTATGTGAGTTTATCATGGACATGTACAATGCAATATTTAATTACTTGATGTTGCACATGATGTGTATCATGTAGATATTCCTTGGGAATATTATCATGACCACTTGAAGAGTTGTATTGTAACATTGGGATATTATATTGTATTTATTAATATTGGGGAAATAAATTTGATAAAGTACTCAATATTAGATGTGGGGCCAATGGGGTAGTTAACCTCTAGTATTTGAACATGTTTTTGTAGCACATAGTTTTGATGTAATATCACCTAGTGCTTTTGTGGGAGCTTGTGTCTATAAAAGAAACCACAAGGGTAGTTTTTTGCATTAGCTACTTACATAGGTTTAGTATTTATTGAGGTTGGAAGCATGATATAGGATGTGTCACTACATGCTTGTTCACATGGAGTTCTTGTTGATGGCTTGTTGAAGGTTGGGGTTTCAGATGTTTTCATGGGTGTATTGTAATGTTGAATTGCTGAATTATCCATGGATGATGGATTATTTTGGAGGTTGGGTTTGTCTCTCATGAGGGTTTTCCCAGGGTATATCTTGTGTCATCATTTATGGGAATGTTGTCTATTCTTTGTATGCAGATTGTATTTGATTATTTTGTTAAAATCTAAATTGGGTTATGTGGAAATTGTCAAAAAGTTGGCTACAAGTTTCCTTACAAGCATAAGCTTCATGACCAAATACTCTAAGATGTCTCATCACATGATTCTTTCATGAACACACCTCCATAGATGTTTTATCAACAATTGTTGATATAGAAGAACTATTTTCCTAATAGTAGGTAGTGGCTACAATGCCACCAAAAACTTTTGTTCAAGGCCTACAATACTAAGTGTACTCCTAGCCATATCCATCAATGTCATCTTCATCCTCTTTGTAGCTCCATTCTATTGAGGAGTATATGGAGTTGTTTTAATTATCTGTATCCCATGGTCCTTAGAAAAATTGTCAAAATATTCCAAGATAAACTCACCATGATTATCAGTCCTCAAACAATTAATTTTTCTACTAGTCCTATTGTCAATAATAGCTTTAAACTCCTTAAACCAGCTAGAGACTTTAGATTTAATTTAGAGAAAATAAAAAAATGTCTTTCTACTATAGTTATCAATGAATGAAATCAAATACATAGATTTTGAAATTGAAGGAACATTAGTAGGACCAAAACATCAAAATCTATTAAATCCATTGCACAAAAATATTTGTGAGAAATAGAGTAAAACTAAACAAGGTTTTGTTTACCATGGATACAGTGTTCACAACAATCAAGTTCAATATTACAATCATCAATCCCCTCTATGAGCCATTTATTTTTTAAGAATTTAAGATCCTTGTCACCAATGTGAGAAAGTATTTGGTGCCATAATATTTTCTTCTCACCTGTGCACTTCATCTCCAAATGATTGACACCCTTATGTACCTAGAAAGCATGACCACTGGAAGTAAAATCAATAGTCCTCTTCATAGAATAATCTAATGGTAAGGATGAAGAATCTAGATCCATTCTTGGACTCCACAAAAGCACTATTTCATTGTAAAATGAATGAATCTAGACTATACAAGTTGCTTATCCAAACACCGTTAGCAAGCACCATAGAACCTCTGTTCATCTTGCATCCACCTTGCAAGAATCCAACTTGCATAACTACATCACTCAACCTAATTAAGGAGAGTAGATTTTATGTTGAATCCAAGATATTTATTACACCATTGATTCGCTTCACTCTACCATTAGGGAATCTAATCTTGACTCTTTCATGGCTAACAACATTCAAATTAGAATCATGATTGAGATACACATTCCCACTATCATATTATTAATACTTTTAAAATGAACCTCACTGAGAGGTCATGTGGAAAGATGTACTTGAATCTATCAGCCACGCATCTTTTGATGCATGCATTGACAAGGTTGCAAAAATTTCTTAATAATCATACTAAGAGGATTTATCTTAATATAAATTAGAGTATCTCTTCTTCTTCTTATTTTTCTCCTCCTTATATTCTTTATGAAAATGATGGATTTTTTTGCAGTTCCAACATTTTTCCTTTGACTTGCCAACAAACTTAGATCACCAACTAGATTTGAATCTACCTCTTTGTCTTTCTTTTCCTTCTTCTTACCTTATTCTTTTGATCTACCTCAAACCACAAGAGCCTCCCTAGTTGAATCCAAATCTTTCCTCTGCATCTCTTCAGATAAAAACAAACAAACCTCATCCCCCAGCTTAAAAGTAATTTTTGCACTTCCAATGGCCATGACAAGGTGATCCCATGAGTTTGAAAAAGAACATTACATAAGCATACATTTATGTTGATCTTCAATCTTGTCACTGAAAAAATTTAGTTGGGCAACTAGCTTATTGAACGAATTCATGTGATCACCAACACATATTCCTTCCTCCATCCTTAGAGAATACAACTTCTTTCTTCCCTTGATAAATATCGCCAAGATTTTTCTAAAGTGCAGCTATATTCTTTTGCTCAAGGACATTTGAGATCCATGAATCAACTAGACATAATCTTATCAAACCCTTAAGATTTTTTATCCATTTTATTCCAAACATCTTGCTTCATGGTTAGAGGTTGTTTTCAAAATTTATCACATCCCATAAACCTTTATCCGTAAGCATATCCTCCATTTGTAACTTTGAAGGTTCAAAGGTTATTCCATTAATCTTCCCCGTAACAAATTTTATGGATGTACTTGCCATATTTTTTCTACAACAATATTTTGAAAATACTGTACAAAAAATTGCACTCAAACTGAGATGATTACAAAAAAATTAGTACCCAACAATGGAACAAAACCTAGCCAGGCTATAATACCAACTTAAAGGAAGCTAAGGTGTGGAAAATACATCCTAAAACTAATCTACTGGGGGGGATAGTGCAAATTATCTTTGCAGATCTTCTATTACAAAAAAAAAACACATTCATTAGTATATCATAAAAATGCATAAGGATAAACACAATGAAGACAATATATATCATGGGGAAAACACTTTCAAGTGAACAACCCTAAACTATAAAAGCATAATATAATATCAGCTATAAGCTTCTTCAACAATAGTCTACAACTACAACCCACAACTTGGATTATTTTTTGTAACATATCACTTGACTTGCAAACTTAACATGACTAATACTCTCAAGGGCTACCTATTATAGAGGAATACATCAAGAAAGGAAGATTCTAGATGAGTCAACAAGATGGGATAGTGCAAAGAATTTGACAATATTTTTTAGCCACCAAAAAGCATACAAAAGACACATGTAAATCTCCAAATGACTCCCCATTCAAACCTCCTAAGTTGGAAACCCAAATTTAGTATTCGGAGTTATGAAAAATGTGCTTACACATATTACAACCATCATAACCTACAACACTTACAACTATAAGGAATCCATCATAAGCGACTAATATTAGCTTATTCTCTTACAACTCATCATAACCCAATTTTGGCACCTATCTTCTCCATGCAAAACAATATCTTGGAATTTGTCCAATATGTCATACAATTTGTCATAGGGTGACACTTGTCAAGATCTTCAAAGTGGGAAGCCGAGTTCCACAAATACAACGTATGTGTCATACAATCATCTCCAAGTAGGGTGCCACCAAGCATGTGGGTCCCACTAGATGACTACACATTTGTAGGAAAATAATAAATAAATAAATGAAAAATTAATGTTAAGATATGAAAAGGTTGAGACAGCTTAATCCCACTACAACCAATGCCCATGAATAGTGTATTCATTTTTTATTTTGAAAATTTCACATAATCAAGTACATACGTGATATTATTGTATATTCATGTTATTATAAGTTACATATCTATTGAACTAATGATATAGAATATTAGAAGTAGAAGGATAATTTTTATATTTCTTAATTATGGTAGAACTTAAAGAGTCATCTGATATGAATTAGACAATCTCATTATGTGAAATTGTTAAAAGAATCAATGAATACATTATTCATGGGCATTGGTTATAGTGATATTATTTCATATTATTAAATATGTGTACATTTTGATTGAATGAAACAAATTTTCATTGAATACATTTTGATTGTTTAATTTATGTTTATTTCATTTGTCAAAATTTTATAAATTATAAATTTTAATTAAAATCTCAACATTAATATCATATCTTTGATTGAAAAATAAAAATGGACAAACAATTAAACTTTATATTGTGAAAATTTTAGTATCTTTATTCTTATTTTAAATGTTTTATTTTTTGCATACAAGTTCTAAATTTATTAGAAAAGTATATTAGCAAATGTATATAGTTTTATTTCATTAAAATGAATATTTATGTTGTATTAACAACCTTCCAAATTTATTTTTTTTAAGTAGGTTCAATATGTTTGGTATGAGATAGGAACTCTCTTAAAACTATTTGAATCACTAGATGAGACCATTATCTTTCTTTGATGATTTGAGGAACATATTTTTCTTCCACAACCACAAGAACACACAACAAATATAAAAGCACAATCCCTCACGCTGATAGTTCTAGTTCAGGGATCCTAAATACCTTCTCAAATATTTTTTTTGGTATCTCATTAATATTGGTTTGGTCCTTCATGTTTTTTTCCCTATTTGTGAATCCGATTCAAAATCTTTAGTTTATATATGAAAATCTACTGATTGTACATGTTTTCTTCAATTTTCATTGATTGATATGGGTATATTATCTCATAAGAAAGATGACATCCATTTTTTATTATGTGCATATTTTTATTGTTCACTAACATTAGAATTCAATTTAGAAATGATCCATTTAAAATTATATTAAAATTTTAGAAAATCTATTAAGCATGCATACTATCTTAGGTGTTTTCTTCCATCTTACAAACATAATAATAATAAAGTGGATGCAACTAAGTTATATCAATATAATGACTATCTAATTTTTTTTATAAAATATAAGTTTTTATGGTAAATTAAAATATAAATTATTCATCAATATAAAGAAACAAGGTGAAATGAGGCTAGTATAAAAATGAAAAACAATACCTAATAAATCAAAGAGATTACGGAACAAACTTTTTACATTTAATAGTTCAATATGTATTAATATTAGACAATTAGACATAATTAAGCTCATTTTTATTAGGCTTGGGGAATAAAAATCAAATATGGATGAGTTGAACACTTATGAATAATCGGGAAATTGCTAAATTTAGTAGAAGAAATGTTAAAATTAATCAAATATTGGCATATAGCTACTAAAGCATTTCTTGTTTTGGAGAAAATTATAATAGTAAAGTTTGTATGTTGATGTAAATTTTCCTTTACTTTTAGGTCATTTCTTACTAAATGGATTCATACAATTAAATATGAAAGAAAAAACACAATCTTATTTAGAGATATGTTCATTCCTCAATAATTCATTTGTGCCTAGCTTGATATATTACCATACACATTATCCATATCAAAACATATTTTCACAAATTTAACATTTATTGTACCTACTATTCTCTCCTTATAAAGAAAATAATTCATGACATTAATATTTGGATTCCCTTATCTTATGTCAAACATGTCATATGTGATTGATATTGTAGATGTTTAAATGTGACCACTTTTGTAAGTGAATATTTAATATTCATTTTAAACCCATTCCTCCTATTAGTTAAATTCTATTTAATTAATTTCTTCGCATTCATCTATTTGATTAAATAAATTACTCAATTTATTTAATTAAGTTCATCTAAACCTTTTCTAGCCTTTAATTAAATAAATCACTCTATTTAATTAATTACCCTTTCCCCTTTTTTAATTAAATTTATATTTAGTTAAAGTGATCCTTGCAAATAAATAAATATAATTTATTTATTTAAATCCCCCACTTGTATTCATACAAGTTGCATCTATTTTTGGTTGAAATAAAGTAATTTTATTTTAATTAAAATCCTTTTCCCTCCACTTGCATTTTCCTAAATCTCCCACTTGTCTCCTAAACCCCTTCTACATTCTTCTAATCACTTCCAATTTATTCTAATTCATCTCTTAATTATTTTCACAATTCTAAGCAAAGACAATCCACTTCTCAAAGCCTCCAAAGTCTTCAATAATCATTAAAGGCTTTATGTCATCAACAAGTTAACCCTCAGAGTCTTCAAAACTATTTAAGGGTCTTACATAACCATTAATGGTTAACTCAACCTTTCTACATGAGTAGAAACTTTCTCTCTAATTCAACCCTCATATAACCCCAAGGGTCTCATCAAGCATTCACTGCTTTAACCTTGGTTATCCCTTTAACCCGTGCACAAGAGTTTACCCCTTGGGTACAATATTTATACAATGGATAACCCTAACCTAACCTTACCCCTTACCTCCTAAGGTAACCTTCATGTCTTTTCAAGAATTTAATGCTTCTTTCATCTCCTCTCAAGCAACATATTGTTGATAATTGTCACCATTTCATTAGTGAGAATTGTAAAAATGGATTGATTAACTTTCAATCCTAGCCCTTGTTAAGATTATCCAATCTTGACCATCCATTTTCCTATTTGCCCTATAAATAGAGCTCTCATTCTCTCATTTGATAGAGACATTTTTATCCATCAAACTTATAGTCATTTTTATAATGATATATCCAAGTCTTTGTGCATAAACTTATAATCTAATTCCTAAGCATTTTACCCTCTCTTTGTTAAATCATCATAATATCATTTAAAAGCATTCTAATATTATAGGATATCCATGTTAGACTCGTATATCATTGCTAGGATAATTAGCTAATCTTATCATCATCTTTATCCTAGATTAATCATCATAGTTTCAATATCATACATGTGTTAGGAATGCATTCATTCATAATAATCAAACATCACTTGTTCTTGGAGTTGTCGTTCCTAAGTCATTTTGCTCAGTGATCTAAGAGCAAGGAAATTGACTTTAGGGATCCTGTGAGATAGAGAACAATGGGACACCCCTTGGAAAGTTGAGCTATTTCAATATAGTTCATATAACTTGCAACAAGAGTCTCATTGGTCTGTGGGCCTTTTGAATCAGACTTTTACATTTTTGTCATCCTCATTTCCTGCATATATTTTTGGTGCCCACCGTGGGGCGCAAACCCATGAATCATATCATTTTTAATGCAGGACAAAGATTACGAGCATGTTGGAATATTGTTTTAGTTCATTGGGAACTTTTGTGAGCCCTGGAGGAAAATATTAGTGCATTCAACATACTATTTAGCTCATCAGAACCTTTCTTTAGTGCTTTTGAACTTAGTGTTAGCGCATAATACTTTATATTTATTTCCTGTGCATCGGGATAACAATGTAGAGAATTCGGTAATCAGTGTAGCACTGAGAAGTCTTTTTGTAGTGCATGTTTAACTTTCTATAGTGCTTATGTGCAGAATTTCAGCACATGACTCTGTCAAAAACAAGAAAAACATAATTTCTAATAGAAGTAAAAGTTAGGCTTGGATAAGCTCACCTAAGATTTAAATTTTTCACTAACTTTTGCTGCAGGTTACTAATCTTTTTTTGCAAATTGGAGGAGTTTTATTTAGGCATTTAATTATTTTTGTTTCTAACTTTTTCAAGTTAGTTTAAAAATAGTTCATTTTCTTGTTGGTTAAAAAAAACTACAAACTCACTTCATTTTGCAAAATTTAAAAAACTAAGAACTCAGTTCATTTGCAAAAGTTAAAAAGAACTACAAACTTACTTTCACTTTTGCAAAGGTTAAAAAGAATCCCATTTTTCCTTTGGTGCTATTTAAAAAGCACTCCATTATTCATTTGGTGCATAAAACAAAACCTCACTTCATTTTTGTAAAGGATAAAAATAATCTCACTTTTATTGTTTTTGGCAAGGCAAAAAGAGTTTTCATTGAGGATTGACTTCACAGTTTTCCTTTTGTTGACCAACATCACGATTTACTTTATTGACCAGGTTTGTTTTTCAAAGGTTTTGGAAATACACACTTTTCTATGAAAGGTTAAAAAGAACACCATGCTTGTTGGAGCAATATCTCCAAATAGAACTTAGCAAATCATTGTCTTAAATGATAAAAAGAATCTTGTTTGCCTTGTCTCGAAAGTGGAAGGTATATGCTCTCCCCTTAATTGGGTGACCAAAAAGACAAACCACTCTTTCATGCTTTCTTTTACTTCAATTATTTAAATCATTTAGAAGGCCTGCCCTCTCGAGTTGCCTTTAGGGTGCCATTAATGGCTGGTGAGAGGGGAACAACCTAAGTGGGAAACAACTTTATCGCCAAGTGTTCCAACCCACTATAATCAAATATGGAGTCTGACAAAAGTCCCCTTCAATGGTTTTTCTCATCGATTAGCCTTCCCCCAGTATCCTTAAGATACATAAAGTCTTTGTTCTAAAGGTTGGGATGCCTCCCGAGGGATTTTATCACTGAAGAATGAACAAAATCCTCAATAAAAACTTTAACATTAGAAGGTTTTAGCCAAGTTAGTTACCAAACATTTTCAATGTCATAATGCAAGGGTGGGGAAGAATCCACCCCCAAGATAACTCACCATATATCTCCCAAGATAACTACTCAATTGTGAAGCTATTCACTTTGACATAATTTCTGGCAAAAAGCAAAAAAATTGGCGCCCCCTAGGGGGTGGCAAGGTTGTTTGAGCTGACGGAGTATCTAGACTAGTGGAATATGTTATTGTTAATGACCCTTGAATAAAGAGTCTACTTGATTTGTCCTATTTTTTATCCAAACTAGTGAAAACATCGGGGATTTCAACACATTCTCAAAAGAACATACACTACTTATTTAGCATACACAAAATTGCTATCTCTTCTATGTGTTGTGTTTTCATGTCATTGTTTTTAAGAAAATCATCCATCAAAATCACAAGTGTTAAATTTGAAAACTATAGAAACAAAGAAATCAGGATAGTTAGTGCATAGGAGCAACATCCTAGCACGTAGCAAACATTCAATAGCGCATTTGAACCAACACATAGCACTTTCATCAATCAAATTAGTGTATAAACAGTATCATATTGACAAATTTCCTAGTAGAACTTTCCAGCATCAGTGTAGTGCATTAAAAAATTAGCATAGTGCATCAAAATCATTTCATAGAACTTTTAGTTCAAAACATAGCGCGTAATCAGGACATAATAGTGCATAACCTATCCAGAATAGTCATTATCAAATAGTCTAAACTAGCATGT
This sequence comes from Cryptomeria japonica, assembly GCF_030272615.1. Classification (NCBI taxonomy): domain Eukaryota; kingdom Viridiplantae; phylum Streptophyta; class Pinopsida; order Cupressales; family Cupressaceae; genus Cryptomeria; species Cryptomeria japonica. Next base: position 269,972,579 of record NC_081413.1, read on the forward strand.
AGGAAAGGAATTCTGAACATTCTCTAGCACATTATGAACATTCTTTAGTGCATTCAGTCTCTATCTTAGCACATAATCAATTTTAGGGAAAAATAGAGAAGAAATCCAATACTTTGGGAAAATTTCATCGACAGTTTCAGGTCCTTTAGCAAACTCAACAACAAAACATTGAAACCGATCATCAGTGAGAAAATTTCTAAAATTAATAAAGCGCTCTTAGAACAAGTTTTCAAATCATTAAACTATCTTGAGATTAGACTTCATCCAACAAAATCAGGAAGTATCAGAAATAGTGATAAAAGTTTCACCATCCAACGAATTTTACCAAAATAAAATACCTAGTTTAGTCCTTAAGTTTTCAAATCAAGTTTCTATTTCAGGAGACTTTATCCATATCATTTGACACACTTTGTCATGGAGGTGAATCTAAGTAAACCTCTACTTGATAAATTAAAACTTGAGTATTCAAACTAAGTATCCAAATCCAATATCAACATCAACCTTTGATCATTCATGTATGACCACTCCTTATATTTTGAAAAGAACAAGTCTTCATCACAAAACTAATTTGAAGAAGAGACAACCTAGTTCTAAGCCACTTGCGATAAGGAATAAACTTCTCTATATCAATGTCAACTCTTTGCATCACATCAAACATTCTTGTGTCACATGCGATTGTATATCCAAGGGAAAACAAATGAGTTTGACAAGAAACCTTTGACAAGTAGGGCTTACATTCAGAAAGTGGCATTCAACCAACACCTAAATCATGGAGGGAGGATTAACCCCACTTTGTTCCCATAGTTCTGTATCACATATAATGAAGCTCGACCTGAACTACCAACACCACCTAGAATTGCCTTAGAAGAAGAAGAATTCATCATGGTAGAAATATATTAAATGCCCGGTGTCACTCGATCTCATAGAAAAAAACAAAGGGAAGCACAACTAGAATCAAGTATGGGTCATAGATTATCCAATCCTTTTGATGAGTATGACAATATGGGTGAAACAAAGATCACCGAGGAACTTCTCCAAGAATGTCAAGAAAATGCAACATTCCAAAATCTCATGGAAAGACTTATCGAAGCAGACAAAGAAAAATATCTACTCATGCTAACTAGCAAAGGAGTTAACTTTCCTAAAGATTTTGATACAGAAAACTTATGGAATATAGATGAGAGAATTTCAAGAATAGGGTCTAGAAATTATGCCTATCAAGAACAATAAAGACAAGAAGAGACACATGGTATGGAAAGCACACGCAAATAGGAACAAGACCATACCCACAACTAGGACAATCTTAATGAAGAGGGGACACTCTCCCTTGAAGGAAAAATGCGCCCATAGTTTCTCTTGCACAACAACTCCAAATACTGCAAAGGCAAATGTAGGACATGCAACAAGGGACTACAATACGATACTCCTTGGATGAGATTTGTCCATATCCTTTTGATAGGAGATTCAACATGGTACCTTTTCCCCCAAATTTAGATATACCAAAGTATGACAAGTACGATGGTAAAAGTGATCTGCATGGTCATGTTCAAGAATTTTGTACCATGAGCTTTGAGTTTGATCACGATGACACTTAATGAGACCATTCCCAAGAAGTTTGGGAGGAAAAACCACGGAGTGGTTGTCTAAACTTACACCTCCCATCAGATCATTTGATGAGTTGGCAAACAAATTCATAACACAATACTATTATAACATTCAACACACAATCTCCATGCTGGATATGTGAAACACAAAAAAAAAGAGAAATGAAACATTCATGGTGTTTCTTTAGTGATGGAGATGCATAGTTTTAAGATATCCTCGAGACATGCGTGAAAAGGAAAAGATGAAAATCTTTATCAGTAATCTAAATAGTGAGATGAGTTATCAACTCAAACTCCAATGCATACCATATTTTTCCAAGTTGATATAAAATGGAATCCAAGTGGAGGAAGCCTACATCAAGAAAGGAACATTTAAGTTATTTAAGGAAGGTGTTAATTCATCAAACACTAACCCCTTTAACAATCAAAATAACAACAACACTTTAGATAAATCCAGATTTTGGACAAGGAACAAAAATGTTGTTAATGATGGGGTAGTTGATGCTAATAATGTGAAATCTAAACAACTAGTGTTGGCTTTATCAGGTAACCCACCATCCAACAAAAATTTAAAAAAATTGTTAATCAAGGCACTAACACTTATCTACAAAATACCAACCAAGGAACTTCAACATCAAACACCAACAACAATAACCAAGGCAACAATACTAATGAAGGCAACAACACTAACCAAGGAAACAACACTAACTGAGGGAATAATGCAAACTAGAGAGGCAATACCAACACTTTCCCATACACACCATTAGGACAAACCTTAGAATTAGTGATTTGAGAAATCTTGGCAAATATGATTATCACATTGCTAGCCATGAACAACTTTGAACCCCAGGTCAAACCACCTTGATGGAATGACTCACGTTTCTATGATTTTCATCGTAATAAAAAGACATCACATAAATGATTGCATGAGGCTGAATAACATCGTTCAGGACATGATCAATAGAGGCAATTTACTTGTTGATAGTCACAAAATGAATGGTGACCATGACACCTTTAAAAAGCCCCTCCCAAATTACAACAAGGGAGGAGCTTCAACATCAAAAGATATAGGAGGAGCTCATAAAAATCTCCTGTACGATAACACCATCAATCACATATAGACATATGACAACCAAGTAAATGTCATAAAAATCAGGGACAAACAAGAACATGCGTCAATCAATGTGACAACCTGAGCACAAAAATAATTCTTGAAAGGGAACACATCAACATCTACAACTATCCCCAAGACTTAATACAACCTCATTGATCAACTGTGGAGAACTCCTGCTCAAATATCCATACTCGAGTTGCTCAAACTCTCGCCAAAACACAAATATATCTTGGAACAAGCACTTGTTGAAACAAACTTTCCTAAAGATCTGGACATTTATCGATTCCAAGCCATGGTGGCTCATATGAAAGGGCCTCATAACCTTACCTTTTTTGAAAACAATGATTTCTCCTTAAATCATCTTGTTGGTCACCAAATCTGGTTAACCCAAGAACACCTACAAATCTATCTATAAGATAGCCAATCTCAATCAATGAAACACTTCAGGGCTTGGACAACATATCATAGGATCCTAATGGTCCTCCTGCACTTCAGGTTCTGCTAGACCTAGGGGGGGGCACCCTTTTGATACATGAAATTGACTCATTTACTCACCATGACAACATCAATGAAGCAGATAAACCATTCCACAAGCTCAACAAATTAGATAACACGTACATATTGGCTAGATCTTGTACAAATAATGGGTGAAACAAAGCTTTGGAAGGATAGAACACAAACCCCTAAACATAAAGGGAAATAGATTTTCTTTAAATTTAAATTAATCTGAAAACTATCCCCAAATCTGCAAGACTAGTGCCTTGTTCATTGGGCAACAGAGTCACACACAGAACTACAAATGTGCATCTAGTCACAAATTGGTTCTCCTTAAATGATAATCCTGCATTAATACCTTATACTAATGCTTTACTCAATTTATTCACAAAATCCTCAAATCTAGGACACATATTTCATTTGTTCATGATTGATTACTGAGTTGAAAACCTTCATTGAAAGATACCCACAAACAATCACACAACCTCCTCGAAATTGAAAAATTTCATCCTCCTTGAGGATTGAATTCATAATAATGAAATACATACATAGAGACAATATTGTGGGAAATTACTCATGCCTAACACAAGTAAGGTCTGCAACTAGAAAACAATCTGCTATCCTATAATGTAAACTTTGTACCCTGAAACAAACAAAAGAATTTTACAAATTTGGGTCAAGATGTTCAGAGCTGGAAGCCATGAAAAATGGAGCACTTCCTCCAAAATTCTGGAACCCTTACAATGAGAAGAAAATGGGAATAAGAAGGAGAGGGAAAAGATTAGGCTTCATCAGAACAAGTCAAGTGTCTCTTTCTCCAACTGAATTTCACTTCCTTCATCTTTCCCATGGAAAATACTCCCCAAATATCCAAAATTTGTTGAAACTAACTTCCTAAGTGGATTCCTTATCCCGAGAGCTTTTTGGTTATATATGATACTTGGTATTCTGGCCAAAAATGGACCTCTGGGCGAATTAAATCTGAATTTGCCTCTGTCATTTAAATTTTTCATTTTTCATATACTCTCAACTATATATTTAACTTTAATTTTTTCACCCATTTTATATGCTAACGTCCAACCATGTGGTGACCTCTGATTCGTCGATGGGATCCACTAGGCACCACCTGGGATGACACCTCATCCATCCACCACGTGTTGGCCACCTATGCGCCACTGGCCGACCGATTGTATGCCATGTCACCACCACCTTAGCGACACGCCACCGCCACCTTAGCACCATAGGATGGGACCCATGAGCTAGACCTCTACCTGGACCCACCACTTGTCTTTCACCATTTTGTAATGGCTAACCAGTGATCATCTTTCCTTCGTGAAGTCACGCGAGCCATCAGATCATCTGAACCTGTAGGGTCTTTAACCTTGGTTTTCAGCACATGTTTTTCGCCATTTCACGAAAGGTATTCGGCATGTATCTTCCCTTCGCAAATCCATGTGGGCTATCGATCTTCAGCAAATTGCTCGATCTTTAATTTGCTCCTTCTCTGCAAAATTCGCGTGCCTCTGGATCTATGCCTGCATGGGGTCCACCTTGTCATTTCTCAGCCAACCTCCTTATTCACCTCGAGAAGCATGCCCACACGCATGGGGTCCACCTTGTGGCCCAGTCGACTCCTTGTGTCAAAATCTCAAAGCTTTGACAATATGTATGTGTAGAGCTTTACTTTGAAATACTCAAAAAAGCTCCCACCCAGCCAATGTGGGATATATGCATTTGCCCATAAATGCATTTTGAAGGCTTCTGAGACTTACCTATGGCATTTTCCAGATTTGCCTGGGAGAATGCTAAAGACCAACGCAGCTCCAAATGCATTTACTTGAGAGTTTCTAAGGTTCTTCCAAACACTGCATCGCAGGGGATGGCAGAGTCACATGGAGCTGATGTTTGCTGGGCAAAGGGCATGGAGTTGCTTCTACACCCTCTGCCTTATTTCTACTTTGAAAGTTTCTATAGTCTCTGCCTTATTTCGCCCAACCATAGCATGTGAGGGAAGATTGTTGGCAAAGTTTGTGGGGTTTGGTGCTCTTTCATTTGCCAAGGAGGAAAATGGTAGGGGCCATGATATTTGCCATATACCTACCTTTACATTTGCCATTGTATTTAACTCCTTTCCCCATCAACCATAAGATACTCAAAAAATGCTTGGGTGTTCAATGTTTTCCTTTTGGCTACTTTCATGTGGGAGGAGGATACTGTCAAATCTGCCATGTGGGAGGAGGTTTGATGATAGAAGCACAATGGGGACAAGGCAATGCATATGCCAATATGCATTTTCTATTTGTTTAATACTTTTCCCCATCTCACACCACACAGGGAGACCTGGGAAAGGTTGTAGAATTTGGGCTTTACAATGGCCAATATAAACTTTAAAATTTTAAAACCTTACTCACATCTCCACAGGTCAGAGACACATGACAAGGAGGGGGAAGGCTCAATGCATTAAAAAAATAACTTTTAACTGGCTTTCACCACCACGTTGCCTGCTGCACATGAGGATTTTTGCATTCTGTTGCCTGTAGGGGAGGGATTTTGGCCTTGACTGCGAATTACATTTTCTTAAAGTTTCATTGTCTTTTCCCCCAATCTTCCTTTTCTCCTTGCAATACTCTATTTATTATCATATTTCTAGAACATTGCCCAATAATATCTTTACTGTGTCACATACTTGCCTGGGAGTATCCGCGATTTCTTTTGTTAACTGCCAATTTGCAATTTGATTTAGTAAATGTGCCTCACTATTGTGACTACATGGGAGATGAATTTTATCATCATCACTCTTATAACATGTCTCATAATCAAAACCCGCTTTTAGATATTCTGAAAATCTTTTATTAAACAAAGTCGCCAATAAAATCAATCCGCGAGCATGAGCCAGGTCGGGCCCCAAAGTTGGTCCGACTAAAAAAATTTCATTTTCATTCAGCTAACCTTAAAAATGCCTCATGAACCTTAAACATACCTCTAGAAATGATCGGCACCAATTTCGGATCATTAAATTGAGTTTTGCAACTTTCAGGCATTGGCGCCACATTTTCACATTTAATCGCGAAGATGTAATTTTCAAAGTGGTCAAAACACCTTTCTAGACCTCGCCATCTAATAAGTGTGTACTCCGATATACAAGCATGAAATCTACCAAATGGTTTTTCAAGACGAATCCCAAGTGAAGAGATATTAATTGTCAAAAATAACCAACTGGCTTTGTCGACACTACAGACCTGATTAAGTCAATGTTCTGGCAACGCATGATGCCTTTCTCAAAAATACCAAATGACCTCCGTAGACCCTCAAATTTGAAACACAAGTACCTTAAAGTACATATTAAATCTTTGAATTCTTAGTTCGATCAAAAGTCTGACTGTGTACAAATAGTGCGCTCGTGAAAATGGTCACTTTAATTGATATAGCAATGAAAGGGCGGAAGACTGAAAAGGATGGTTCAAGAAACCTTTTTGAAAATCGATCAAATGGATTGGAAAAGGCTTGAAACTTGAAACATAGCTTTTCACTTATACCAATAATAGCTCAGAACAAACATTCTGACATAACACTCACTGAGACAACTTTTACACTTATGCAAAATAGGGCTTCGACTAGGTCCTGAAACAGGGACTTGTCAAACCATACCAACTACAAATAGATTGAGCTTGGTAAAATGAGAAAATGGATTCATGAAGACTTGAAATTTTGCATGCTGACTCAAATTTATGCGTACAATTAAATCCATTTTGAAATTCTTCATGATGATTAACAGGGAAAAATATGTAAACACCCAAAGTAGGCTACTTAGTAAAATCTACATTTGCACCTAAAATGCACTTTCAGCTCACCCCTCGAAATGGGTACCTGATAAACTTATCCATACTGAATTCTAAAACTTTCACATCACTACATAGGTCAAATTAAAGGTGTAGGACACTCCTCCCAATCCTTACCCCATGAGAATCAACCTGCTCCATTTTTGCCCTCTCTCTAACTAGGCCATTCAAACTGACTTATTTGGAAAAACATAGCAAAATTTTGAAATGGGCCTCTAAACTTGACTCAAAATTAATGAGTCCCAACACATCTACATAACACTCCAATCCATATTGAAGTTTTAGTCTATAGACATCGAGTAAAAAGAGTGTTAATAAATGGAGGAGTTGGTCTCAATATCTATGCTTTAAAGCTTATCCGTGCATTGGGCTTCTCTGAGCAGTCTATGTTAGGACCCAGAGGCAACGGAGAGGGGGGGATGAATCAGTTGTCTAATAATTTTATCTCAAATACAACTTAACCAAACTTGATACTTAATACCGATAAACCAAACTAAATGTCGGTAAACAAATTAACAATTAATAATAGTATCAGTGGAACTTAATGCATGAAACAAAAAGAGAAACAATATCCACAACACATAACACAGAGATTTGTATGTGGAAACCCTATAAGGGGAAAAACCATGGTGGGAAACCTTACCCACAATCAGATGATACTACTACAAATAGTATGTGTTTACAAATGGGGTTTGCACATGTAGAAAGACAACCTGCCTAGATCTCAGTACTCAATCACAAAATAGGAGTCACACTGACTACAATTAGATGATTAAATCCAATGATAATGTACTACTCAAAGTAGCATCTCTAATGCTAGATTCAGTACCAGTTAAGCTCTGAATGTCTTCTTCAAAACCTTTCTTAAACCTTCAAAAGATGACTGGATGAGTATGTCTTCTTATAGTCGCATATACCGAATATGACAACATTATAATACCTTATTACCACCACCTCTATATTAATCTCACAATTGACATCTCACAAATATACCAAAACCTAAGACCAAATGTGTAGGTCGGCTCACTAAGAATATTACAGTAAAAATCAATTACAACAAGTCAAAATGTGATGCATCATGTCGAATTGACAATAATATTAATTGATTAAACTATCTCCATAATGTGACGTGCTGATCTAGAATAGATAATGCATGTCGGTCCATAACCTATACCAATTTGCTGATAACAGCAAATATGTCAACTCGATTATATCAATAAACAAATCTTCAAAACCAAGTGTCCAAACCATGTCTTCGACATAACCAAGTGATCTCCAAATGATAACAAGTTATCTGAGTAGTGCTGGTAAACAATATAACCTGCCAGTGAACCAAATACCGATGACTACGCATAAGTCACTAAACTTGCCAGTGAACATAATCAAAGATCTCCAAAAGGATAAGTGTTGATAAGTGTTGACATCAATTAAAAAACCAAGTAACATATCCATAATACCAACAGTCTATTGATCCGAACAAAAGGATCACCATCAAAGCCTATGATGATGAAGAAAGGTCATCCAAAGGAATAGTAATACTACCTATTTAGGTAGGGCCAATACAAAAAGATACTATGTGCCAAGTCTTGGGCATAGACTTGTCATACAATATTCTATTGGGTCATCCATGGATACATCAAATGCAAGTAGTACCTTCGACATACCATCAATGTATCAAATTCTTGTACAATGAATAGGAAATTTCCATATCTGCAGATAATAACCCTTTTCAACATTTTAATGCTATGGGGGTAGCTCAAGACAACATGGATCCACACAATAGGGAGGCCCAAGCTTCCTCAACATCCGATCAACATCAAGAAGAACTCAAGTCTTTATCCATAGACTTCAAACAAACTATGAAAATTAAAGATCAAGGCATGGGGGAGTACTCTTTTGAACCCTTGTGTCTATCAAAATTACCCCCATTGCCAAAATCTTATGGACAAACTTCTCCATCAACACATCAAGAAAGGCAACCCATCACCAAATTTGATATTAAATTTATCCAATTGGGCACACTGGCCAATGAATCAAAAGAGAAGGACATCCTTAGTTGGCTATACAAGGATGAAGAAGAAGTCAGAACTGCTACCATAGAGGTCTCCATACCAACACAACAATATTGAAAAGGATTATGAATCATGCAACATATGGAATACAACTGAAAAGGACCCATTGGCAAGTGTCAAGAAGGCATTACAGAACCTCTACAACTTCCTTCACAATTTACGAGAGATAAAACATGTACCATCTAGGCAAAAGAACAATATATATCAAAAACCTTAGTGGAGAGCAAAGAAGAAATATAATAAAAACTCGTGGAAAGAGGCACCACACCTAGCAACAAAAATGACAAGGAAAGAGAAAGAACATCAGGAAAAAGAGAAATGAAAAGAGGAACTGGCCATTCAAAGGGAAGAATCCTCTTATAAGAAAGAACATCACGTGAAAGAACTTGATCAAACCAAGTTAGAGCCACCACCTGAAGAAGTTACTACTCATCGAAGGGAAACTATGTATGAACAAATGTAGAGAGTACAAGAAGGTTCCAATTCTAAATCAGAAAAAGATACAAAAATGGTAACAATTGTTAGAGATCTTTTCTCACCATACAACATACTTGCTAGAAACAGCGAGATACTCTAGGATAGTAATTTTAAAACTGATTCTAATAAAAATGAATAGAGTAGCTATTCAGATGTTACTGAAGATATTGAGGTAGATACCATCCACTCATACACATCCCTTTCTCATGAGGGACAAGGCTTAGAATCTCGACCACTTGAATTTGGACCATGACATATCTATGAGGCTAGTGAGAACGAGCAATGGCAATACGAACAAGGATACATCAGAGATAATACTATCGAAAACCTTGACAATCTCATAGACCTAACAAGTATCCCAAACAACTATAATGATGCCTATATCATGACACTTACCATGACCGATCTCAACTCACCAATTGATTCCTTATCACTTGTATATCCCATTCTTATAGAGTGGGAAGAACATGAACACCATGATATATCAATATTCCCAGAATAGGAATCCATTGTCTAGTATATATGTTTACTCAACCCGGAAACGTTCTCTACCAATGAACAAAATAATGATATCTACAATCAAGGGAGTGCAAAGTCTCCTAGTCACAAAAATGAAAGAAGCAAAAGATCTAATGCTGAAAACCAGTCAATGGCAGTATTAGATTCTAAAAAAGTAAAAATAAAGGATGCATCTATAGGTGAAAACCTTTTTGAGGCACCTAAACATGGGAGAGTTGAAACTCTTCCTAAACATTATCAAGAAAGGTCACCTATATTGATTGAGACAACTCAATAAATAAACATCGATACTAAAGTAGTAGTCAAAACCATACACATAGAAAAATCACTAACAAAAGAGGAAAAACTAGGTTTTATCAATTTTTTCAAGGAAAAGAAAATCAATTTTGCTTAGTCTTATGCTGATATGCCTAGAATATATCCAAACTTGATCATGCATCATTTATCCATCACTCCAAAAGCTATGCCAATAAAATAGAAATTAAGAAAGATGAATCCACATGTGGCATTATTGGTCAAAGCTGAACTAAAGAAGTTATTATATATTGGATTCATCTGACCTATAGACTACGCTGAATGGATTTCAAACATTGCACTAGTTTCAAAACCTAATGGAAGCATCATAATATGTACAGATTTTAGAGATGTCAACAAAGAATGTCCAAAGGATGACTTTCGTTTACCAAGCATTGACATAATTGTGGGTCTAATAGCAAGCCACACAATGTTATCAGAAATAGACAATTTCTCTGGCTATAATAAAATCAAGATAGCTGCAAAGGACGAAGATAAAAATGCATTCACCTATCCATGGGGAATGTATTGTTGGAATGTCATACCTTTCGACTTGAAAAATGTTGGGGTAAAATATCAAAGAGTGATGATGACAATCTTCCATGATATGATGCATACCTTCGTGGAGGACTATGTGGATGATTTGCTAGCTAAATCATTCACACAAGCAAAACATCTCAGCATATTAGATAAAATCTTTCAAAGATTGGAGAAATTCAAGGTCAGACTAAACCCTAAGAAATGTGTTTCGAGGTCACATTAGGAAAACTATTAGGCTACATTGTGTCAGAAAAGGGCATTGAAATAGATCCAGCAAAGGTACAGGCCATCAAGGAGATGCCACCTCCTAGGAACATTAGCCAACTCATATCTTTGCACGGATGACTTCAATCTACCAGGTGATTCATAACTCAACTAACAGATAAATTTCTACCATTCAATGATCTACTTCATAAGAATATACCTTTCAAATGGGAAGACAAGTGTGCAGAATCATTTCACCAGCTCAAACATGATCTGATGAATCTGCCAGTTCTAGTACTACTGATAGTAGGAAAGTCGCTCATTTTCTACATATCAACAATAAAATTATCATTGGGGGTATGGCTAGCACAAGGAAAGGAAAGGAACAAGCTATTTATTACATCAAAAGAACTTTGAACGAATATGAGCTAAATTATACAATCATTAAGAAGACTTTCTTAGTCATGGTGTTCGCCTCTCAAAAGTTCTACCACTACATGCTAGCTCACAGAATCAAGGTAGTAGCAAAAATTGATCCTCTCAAGTATTAAGTCAACAAAGAAGCTCTTACAGGACGATTGGCTAAGTGGGTCATGATTCTGACTGAGTTTGATGTCCAATAAATAGAATGTCAAGCTACCAAAGGATTGGTAATTATAGATCAACTGGTAGAAGCACCACTACCAGATCAACAACCACTACAAGTGAAATTTATAGACATGGATGTACTCACTATCACACCCAAACAATGGACCCTGTACTTTGATGGATCCTATACACAACATGGATTGAGTGTCAGCATCTTGTTTGTCACTCCAGAAGGGCACACAATTCCATGATCCTATAGACTGATGTTTCCATGCACCAACAACATCGTTGAATATGACACCTTGGTAACAGGAATCAAAATGGTAGTGGAATGGAGAATTATAGAATTGAGAGTCTATGGGCACTCTGAATTAGTTATTAATCACATCAATGATGAATGCTAGATAAAGGATGATAAGATAATGCCCTACAAGTGAATGGTGGATGATTTCAAACAGTAGTTTGTACACATCACCTTTGAGAAAATACCAAAATTAGATAACAGAGACGTTGATGCAATGGTCACTATAACTTCACTACTGCAAATTCCAGATAAACAAAGTCATTATGAGTTCCTAGTAGAGAAATTATTTTCCCCAGTCTATGATGATTCTGCATCCAAAGTCATCTATGCCCTAACCGGTTTAGATTCACCTCTATACGGGACAATCTATGATTCTCTATAAAACAATACTTTTCCACTTGACCTGTCTCACAACCAAAAATGTAATTTCATCTGGCAAGCTGCCCGCTATACGTTAACCACTGACACACTTTACCATCGAGGTCTAGATGGTACTCTTCTTTGATGCCTCAATCGTAACGAATCCAACTCTTCCTTACACGAGCTTTATGAGAGTATCTATGGTACGCATTCAAGTGGTCCTACTCTCACCAAGAAACTTCTGAAAATGAGATATTATTGGCCGACAATGGAAAAAGAGTCTTATTAATTCACAAATAAATTTCCTAAATGCCAAATTCATAGAAATCTTATCCATGCACCAGCACAGGAGCTACAATCATTCACCACATATTGGCCTTTCTATCAATGGGGACTTGATTTAGTAGGGAAAATTCATCCTTCTTCAAATGGACATAAGTTCATTATCACTACAATAGATTATTTCACAAAGTGGATTGAAGCTGTCCTGATGACCACTGTAACTGGAAAACAAATCACCTCATTTATTCTCAATTATCTCATTTGCAGATATGTCATTCTGAGTTCCATCATCACAGACAATAGGAATCCTTTCAAAAATCAAGATGTGCGGCAACTATGTGAACGATTCAAAATCCAACATCGCTTTGCAACACCTTACTACCCATAAGGAAATGGTCAAGAAGAAGCATCAAATAAAACAATCCTAGAAATCCTCAAGAAAACATTAAATGATGCAGGTAAGGATTGGCATGGACAACTCAATTCAATACTCTGGGCATACAGGACTAGTATTCAAGCACCTATAGGGGCTACACCATATTAATTGGTGTATGGATAGAAGCAATTCTACCTCTTGAGTTAGAAATCCCAGCTCTCTGAGTATTTTTGAAGGGCCTCATAACAGATGAGGAATATCAAGCAAACAGGTTGCATGAAGTAGAGCTTCTTGATAAAAAAATAATAACATGCCTATGACCATCTCAAGGCATACTCATAGTAAATATGAAGAAGTTATAATCACAAAGTCATCCCAAGGGCTTTCAAAGTTGGTGATCTTGTACTAAAGGAAAATCCAAGAAATCAACAAGATCGAGAAAAGAAGGGGAAGTTTAAACCTAACTGGTTGGGTCCCTTTGTCATCCTATAAGCCTACAGATCAGGTGCCTATCAGTTAACAACTCTAGAAGGGGATGTTCTCAACAAACCAACCAATAGTATCCATCTAAATAATTTATACACTTAAGTTGTCCAATGCATGGAAAAAGAGAGAAAAAGAAAAAAAATTTAAAAAATACAAATAAATAAAAAACAAAACAAAAAAGTGCAATAAAATAAATAGTGAAAATTTAGCAACAGGCACTATTTGTGAGAGAAAAATCTCCTCTATCTATCAGTACTTATATGTTTTACATCCATCTAATCTCAGCTAAAAGCCATTGCTACAACAATTATTTACGTAGCATTATCCTGGACATACTTAGCGTAGTCACTGTCCTTGATTATAAAAAAATGCTTATCCAAATCATATACCACCATGGATTGGTGATCAACATATATATCCACATCAATAGATATCTTTGACTAGGCGCAAAATTTCTCTTATTGTAACATCCTGACAAAAAATGACAAGAATCCTAGCACGATAAGAGAACTAATGTCAAAAACTACTCATCAGGATAGAAAACAAGACCATTATCAAACTGCAACTTTAACACACACATGATGGATGATTTTTTAATTATGATTTGTTTACTTATGACATGAATTTCTGACTATTTTGTATCTTAATTTTTAAATCATTAGATCTCCTGAGCTACTCGAGGATGCATTGATCTAGAGAAGCAATGAAGTAATTTGATATTTTACTAGTTTTTTGTCTATGAGGCGATCATTCGTACGGTGAAAATTTGTCTTGAGACTTGATTGGAAACATATCATTGAACACATTTTCCAATTTTGTACATACAAATGGTTAACTCTTGTCTATTTTACACAAGCAACACTCAGGTCATCTTGGTTCAATTATACCTCGATGCTTGTGTTGTCTTGCAATATCAAACATCCATATAAGTTTTACTCAGGTCATTATGGTTGAATTATACCACTATACTTGTATTAACTTCCAACATGTCAAAATCTCAATGATGACAAACAAAAATAGAGCACAAACAAGTGACTAAATAGGAAGGACAATGACGGAATTAAAGTGATCATTTAGTTACCTATCATTGTAATATTTGTATTCAATTGCATATCATTGTAAAACTTTCATTTAGATGCATATCATTCTAAAACTTGCATTTAGTTACATATAATTTTAATATTGAATTCTTCATTATCATACATATCATTTTCAAGATACATCTCACATCATTATCATTATCATACATCTCATTTTTAAGATACATGTCACATCATTATTGTCGTGATTGTGAAGTATGGAACCTGGAGCTGCAACACAAACACTCAATAGATCATTATAAGCATGGTTATAAAATTAAAATAAAATGAAAGATAAACCATGAAAAAGTGACCTATCACCTCCTAAGAGATGCGAGTATGGATTTGCTCTCAGATCTGAATAAGCAATCCCAGTGACTTGACTACACATAGATGGAGGATTTGAAATGATGATGATATGCAACCTAGATGAGATTGATTATGCTAGATTGATCCAACAGTCTAATTAATCTAATGATATGCACGATTAAGCTATGATAATGATGCAATTAAGCTAGAAAAGAGATTGACTAAACAACATGATTCAATAGTTATGCTAGAAAATGATCAAATTAACCTAGATCTAGGATGTCATTGCCTATAATAAAAATGCTCAAATGATATGCTAAAATGGATATGCCTATAGTAATAATGCATAAGATGAAAATGAGATGGGATCCTTTGTGCTCCAAAATGGGGAACATTTATAGGATTTCGAAGGCTAGGGGTGAGGTGGGAGGAATCAACAGTCAAGATTGAATCTGAATATATCAAGGGTGAAATTGGAGGAGGATGGAGAAGAGGTTGGAGGGAGGGACACCTGTCATCTCTGTACTGAAAAGTGTCAAGAATCCTTTCTCATAGAAGGTAAAGTTCCCAAGAGAGGAGACATGTCTCCAAAGTGCCATGTGTCTCAAGGGGAGAACATCCACAACATAGGAGGTCAGGATAAGGACATTAGGATGTGCAAGATAGGACAAGGTTAGTTAAAGCCAAGGTTAGGTGGAATGGGTTAGGTTAGAGGGATGATTAGGTAGGTGGTTAGAAGTTATGAGGCATGTGGGTAATTTAAATTTAAAAATTCAAATAATAGGAAAAGACTAATTAATTTTCAACAACTCAAAAATTGATTTGTTTTCATTAATTAGGGGATTAGAAGAATGAATTAAATGGGGGGAGGATTAATTAATATGGATTAATTAATCAAAGGAGACTATTGAAATGTACCTATTAAATAAATCCTTAGACTTATTAATAAGTAGATGAATGGAATAATTTAATCAAATTTCTAATTAATTAAATTAAATTAGGAAGGGGGATTAATTAAATAATTGCTTATTCAATTAATTATCTTCAAACCATTTTTAGGTGTATACATTTTTCCCCTCTTTGAAGCGAGGTGTGATGATGCATTGATTCAAAGAATAATCTCATTTTGATGATGATATTGGTCCGATAGGATGCCCCATATATTGATTGATAAATTGTGGTACAATTATGCCCCCTCAGGAGATCAATTGAGATAATTGACCTTTAGAGTGTTTGGATTTTTATGAAATTGATTTCCCGATTAGAAATAATTTGATGTCTACAATGTTGATTATTGAAAGTGTGAGTTTTTTATGTGATGATTGATAAAGCTTGATTGATTAGATTGATAAAATCAAGATTTAGTATGGTTTCAGGAATGAAAACTCCTATATAAGACAAAGATGATTAGAGCATTTGGTATTAGGAATGATATATCTTATATAAGACTTGATCAGAACATCCAGTTTCGGGAAAGATACATCCTGTATAAGACATGATAGAATAGATTAGATGCGATCGATTGATAAAATTGATAAGGTTGATTGGATAAAGAACTCATTTTATTGATATCATGTTGTAGGAAGATTCAGAGAAGCTGATGTTGGTTCTGTTGAGGGGGTAACATAAGATTTGCACTGGGTTGACAATATCGAGAGAGAGATGAGTCATCATTTTGATTGTGTATACACTTATGATGATACATTGATAATTCCTGTGATAGATTTAACCTTGGATAAGATAAGCTTATGGGATCCCATGCAAGAATAAAATGCAAGCTAAATGCAAATGAAAATGCAAAGCTATTATCAGACAAATCACTGGGTTATTGCATTTTGTCATCATTGATCTTTTTAAAATGTGGGAAGTGAGTGCAAACATCAATGGTATGATTGAACCATGATGACCTAAGCACTTCTTTCCTGGATTTTGATATTGCAATTTATCACAAACATCAGTATAATTTACCCAAGATGACCTGAGTGTTGCTTGCGTAAAACAAAGAGTATTAACCATTTCTATATGGAAATAGGAAATGTCTTCGATGATACTCCAATGATCATATCCTAAGACAAATTTGTACATATTAATGATTAATTTATAGATAGCAGACAAGAAAAATATCATATTCCTTCCTTGTTCCTCTAGTTAGAGACATCATGGAGTAACTCAGAAATCATGATAGTGAAAATCAAGATACAAAAGTTGAACAATCATGTTAAAATCATTATCCAAAATATATCATCCATTGAAAAGTGTGTGATGTGCTTAGACTGACATGTGATAGTTTGATGGTTCAAAATTTGATATTGTGTTCAACGTTGGATGTGTCTCAGTTTTCACTTGACAAGAGTTGCCTAGCTATTGTTTTTCCTATTTGATGAAGCCCAAAATGATCAAAAAATTTGCCCCCAGCTAGGTGCAAGATTTTTCCCTAAGCCTAGAAACAAAGTCATTATGATATACCCAATGAACAAAACCAGGGTGAGAAATTAGCTCTAATGTCTGCATATGTACAAAGGCTTATTATGGATATGAACAACACTGACGTAAAAATGAATGCAAGCGGAAGGATGCATGAACTAATAGATGGAAGAGCTAGCTGATAGATAGTGCCTATTTGCCAGGTTTTCACCATCTGTTTTTATTGCACTTTTTCTCATATTTGATTTTTTTGTTTATTTTTCAATGTTTTTGTTCTTTTTGTATTTTCTGATTTTCCATTGTTTTTGGATTTTTCTACTTTTTCACTGTTTTGGGTTTTTTCTTCTTTTTCAGACATAAAACTTCTTCAGATGGATGCCATTGATGGGTTCCTCGAGCTGATATCCATCCTATTTTGATAGTTGATATGCTCCTGACCCAGATACTGTTGTTACCACAAATGAACCTAACCAATTTTATTTAAACTTACCTTTCTTTTCTCGATATGCCTGGTTGCATGGATTTTCTTTTAGTACAAGTTCCCGAACTTGAAATTATCTTAGTTTGACCTTGTTATTATAACTTCGACACATTCTTTGCTGATATAACTTCAATTGATCAATGGAATTTTATCTTCGTTCATGAATCAATTCTAAATCTTGCAATCTAGATACTCATTGTTCTTCATCTGGGATAAGGCCTTTTAATGATACTCATAGAGAAGGTATCTCTACTTCGATTGGTATTATTTCTTCTGATGCATAGACAAGAGAAAAGTGTAGCACCTATTGGTGTATGGATACTAGTATGGTAAGCCGATAGAGAAAGGTTCTATTGAATATGCCAATCTCTTCCAGCAACATTCATGGTCCTTTTAAGGATTTTCCGAATTGTTTTACTTGATGCCCTTGCTTGCCCATTCTCTTGTAGATAGTATGGTGTTGAAAATATGTGTTGGATCTTGAATTTATCACATAGCTCTTGGACATCCTGATTCTTGAACTGTCACCCATTATCAGTGATAATGGTCATGGGTATTCCATAGCAACAGATGATGTAGTTCAAGATAAATGCAACAATTTGTTTTCCTATGATATTGTTGAGAGGTACTGCCTCAATCCATTTTGTGAAATATTTTGTAGCTACAAGAATGAATTTGTGACCATTAGATGAAGAAGGATTTATCCTTCCTACTAGATCAAGGCCCCATTGGCAAAAAGGCCAAGATGTTGCCAAAGAATGAAGCTCTTGTCCTAGTGCATGAATCAAATTCCCATGGATCTGACATTGTTTGCATGTTTTAGTTATCTGAAAAGAATCTTGTCCCATAGTTGGCCAATCATAGACCAAAAATATGAGTTTTTCCAATTAAGACCACTTGAATGAGTGCCACAAATGTCATTATGGACTTCATTTAAGACCTTCTTAGATTCTTTCTGTTTGAGACATCTTAAAACAGTATCATCCAGACCTCGTTTAAAAAGGGTATACGCAAAGAGAGCATAATGGGAGGTTTGGTGAATAAAGTTTCTCTTTTGGTTCTTTGATAAGTCAGGAGGGAGGATATTATCTTTCAGGTATGCGTAAGTTTTTCCATAGTGGGAGGAATCATGCCCAACAAGGTGATAGATAGTTTGGGAACTAGGACAATTATGTGCAGGGTAAAACAACTCTTCAACTAGAAATTTGTAATTCTCTTGATTTTCTTGTGTCTAAAGGAGAGAAGCAAGTATTGCCATGGAATGTGCTACTTTGTTGTCATTCCTTGGAATCTGCTAAAAAGTTATTTCTACAAAATATATCTTGACATCATCAACCATCTTCTTATAAGGCATTATCTTTTCATCCTTTGTTTGATAATCATCATTGATTTGATTGATGTCGAACTGAGAGTCTCCAAAGACTTGAAGTTTTCTAATGTTCCATTCTATAGCCATTTTGATACTTGGAACCAAAGCTTCATATTCTGCTATATTGTTGGTACATGGAAAACTTCATTTTGACATTTTTTGAATTGTATGACCTTGTGCCATGATGAATAGATTGCCTGCTCCTGATCCACGTTGTGTATATGAACCATCATAGTATAATTGCCATGTTTTTATGGTGACCATTAAGATATCAACATCAAGAAACTCAATCTGTAAAGCATGATCATCTTGAAGTGGTGCCTCTGCTAGTTGGTCTGCAATGAATTGCCCCTTTATAGATTTTTTGTCAACAAACTCAATATCAAACTCGCTTAGAATCATGATCCATTTTGGTAGTCTTCCTGTTAATGTTTCCTTGGTGAGTAAATACTTCAATGTATTGATTTTAGCAATCAACTTGATGGAGTGAGATAGTAGATAATGTCTTAATTTTTGAGAAGTAAAAACTACTGCCAACCATTCTTTTTCTCTTGGTGAATAGTTGATCTCATAGCCTACTAATAATATTTGATGTAGTAAATCGCTCATTATTTTCTTTGATTGTCTTGTTTTGCAAGTAGAACTCCTAATGATACTTTGATGGTTGATACATAGAGTAACAATGGCTTTCCTAGAATTGGTGACATTAGGATTGGTGGTTTCATGAGATAGGCCTTGATCTTGTTGAATGCATCCTCACATTGATGGTCCCACCTGAAATGAACATTTTTATTCAATAGATGAGTAAATGGTTGGCATTTATTAACTACTTGAGCAACAAATCTTTTGACTGACTATAGTCTTCCTTGGACTGATCTTAGTTGACTAATATTCCAGGGAGATGCCATTTCCATGATTTCTTTGACCTTAGCTGGATCTACTTCAATACCTCTAGCTGAAACAATGTATCCCAATAGCTTGCTTAAAGTAACACCAAAGGCTCATTTCTTTGGATTGACCCATAGCTTATAGTTTTCTAACCTGTCAAAGATCTTTTCTAGTATTCCTATATGGTCTTCTCTGTTGTATGATTTGGCCAATATGTCATCCACATAATCTTCCATGAATGTATGCATCATGTCATGGAATATTATTGTCATAACTCTCTGATATGTAGCACCTACGTTCTTTAGTCCAAAAGGCATGACTTTCCAACAGAAAGTATCGCATGGACATGTGAAAGCTATCTTTTCTTGATCTTTAGGTGCCATTTTAATTTGATTGTATCCAAAGAAACCATCTATTAGATAAAACATGGAGTGTCCAACGGTTAAATCTACAATGATGTCAATGTTAGATAAAGGAAAGCCATCCTTTATACATGCATTTTTAAGATCTCTGAAGTCTATGCATATTCTGATAATTTTATCTGGTTTGGAAATGGGAATGATGTTGGATACCCATTGAGGATAAGATACAGGTCTGATGAATCCGACATCCAGTAATTTCTTTAGTTCTGCTTTGACTAGAAGAGAAATATGAGGATGCATCTTCCTTAATTTTTGTTTAACTGGTTTGGCTCCTAGACTGACATTTAAGTAATGCATAATAAGCTCGGGATCTGACCCTGGCATGTTTGCATATGACAAGACAAAATTGATTTGTCGTTCTTTGAAGAACTCCATATATTGTTGTATTTTGTGCTCTGACAGATATGTCGCTGGATGGAGAATTTGGTTTCTTTGTTGTCTCAATGTTAACTTCCTCTGTTGGTTTGATCAAAATGGATGACCTTTCTTGATAGTTCATAGGTAAAGTGTCAAATCTCCCATGTTTCAGTGCCTCGAGGAGGTTTTCACTATTAGATGCATCCTTTCTTTTTACTTTTTCCTAATCTAATGTTGCCAAGAAATGGTTTTCAGCATTAGAGCTGATATTGTTTTCTTTATTTTTACTTTTATGACTAGGAGATTTGGCATCCACTTGACTGGAAGATGCGTTGTTGAAATTCCTAGTGAAAGTTGTTGCAGGTTCAATTCTATTAAGATATATAGATATGGCATGGTCATTAGGAAAGGTATCAATGGTAGTATTTCTTTCATTTTCCCAATCAATAAGTTCAAGGTGAATTATAGGTAAGGGGCCATTGGGTTTAGATGTCTCAAGGGTATCAAGGGTCATAATAGATGTGTCAAAGTTGTCGATATGTATGTCAATGTCTAGAATAGTGCTCTCATCAAAATGACCTCATACAAGGAGCTCATGATCATCCTTGATTAAGTCCAAGTCAGTCGAATGTGATTGTAATTAAAGTGGGTTAGTTCCTAACCTTTTTCCCCCATACGTGTGAACTACATTGACTTCTACGTCTTCTTCAAAGTAATTTTATTCAGGTGATTCTTTGGAGTGATAGGAATCCCATTCCCATTCATTAGAATTTTTCTCACTGGCAGCTTGCAACCTACAAATTTGTTCATATAGTGTTTGAATTGTTTCTTCTTCATTTCATGCTATATCTTTTCTTCTTTCATATTCAGCTTCTTCTAGACTGAGATTGAGTTCTATCAACCTTGCTATGAGTTCTCCTTGATTAGTACTAGGTTTGTGCCTTTTTTGATTGAGAGTTAATGTTGCTTGGGAGGTGCTTTTAGTTTGTTTTTCCTGTTGATTTGTAGCTTTCTTCTTTTGCCATTTCATGTTTGCTTGTGCTTGTTGATTGGAAGATGCTTCTCCCCTTTCAATTGCAAGTTTTTCTTGTCTTTTTTCATATTATTCTTGTTGTTGGCTAGAGAATGTGTCTTTTGGTAGAATAACTTGTCCATACCATAAGCCTGCTTTGTCTGTAGCCTGCTGAGTGTGAGGTTGGATAGGTTCTGAGATACCTTCTTTTGTTTTTCCTATAAGACCTGTTCCAGTGTATCCCATTTTTTGAAGAATGTTAAATCCTTTTCCATACTTTTCTATAGGTATTTGAATATTGTTGATCTTTTGTTGGACTTCTTCATCCTTGTATAGCCATTGTAGCACATCTTTGTCTTTTATTTCCTCTGATAAGGTCCCAACACTAACAAATTCTCCATCAAATGTTGGAAGATGTTTCACAATTGGTTGTTTAGAGTTTGATAGTTTTCCATAGGACTTAGGAGAAAGTGTTCATTATGATATTGAATATTCTTCAATCCCTTGATCTATTAGCTGCATTTGTTTTTCCATACTTGACAAAATTGAGGTCAATGATTTTTCTTTGGATTATGTGTTCGAAGAAGATGCTTCCCTATTATGAGGCACAATGACCTCTTGAGCTAGTTTGAGATTGCAATAGTACTAAAATGGATTTGAATCTGCTGAGATCATGATTTCCTGCCCATTGTATGGAAATTTGACACACCAATGATATGTTGATGGAACAACTTGTATGTCATGTATCCTGGGTCTTCCCAAGATTATGTTATATGATAAGTCCAAGTCTAGAACTTGGCATGCTATGTCTTTTTGCAAAGGACCCACTCTGATGGCTAACATCATAATTTCTTTAGAGCAACACTCTTCTTTATCATATGTGTTGCTCACCAAATCTAGTCAACCCAAGTTCACCTGCAATCCTTCTATGAAATGACCAATTTCAATCTATGTAACACATTAGGACTTGGACAACATAACATAGGACCCTAATTGATCCTCTTGCACTTCAGTTTCTGCTAGACCTAAGGGGGACACCCTTTTGATGTATTAAATACAACCAATTACAGACATATGGAAGCATCAAACAAAAAGCAGACGGATCATTCCACAAACCCAACCAATCAGAAACACACTACAGATTGGCTAAATCTGTATAAACAATAGATGAAATAGGGCTTGGAATGAATAGAACACAACCCCTAAACATAAAGGGAGAGATATTTTCTTTAAATTTGTATGAATCTAAAAGTATCCCCAAATCCTTCAAAGACCAGGGCCTTGCTCATTGGGCATGGATTCACACACAGAACTGCAAATGTAAATCCTAGCTACAAATTTGGTTTCCTTATAGAATATCCCTGCATCAATATCTCATATCAATGCATTACTTAATTCATTCACAAAATTATCAGATCTTGGATACATATTCTATTATTTATGACTGATTACAGAATTTAAACTCTTCACTGAAGAATTCCTACAAACAATCACAGAATCTCCTTGAGATGACAAATTCTAGCCTACTTGAGGACTTAATTTGTAACAAGGAAATACTTACCTAGAGACAATTTTGGGTGAAATCTACTCATGCCTTACATAAGTAAAACCTGCATCTAGAGAAACAATTTGCAATACTAAAGTGCAACTATATACCCTGAAAAGATCCATAAAATTTTACAAACTTGGGTCAAGAAATTCAGAACTGGAAACCATGAAATCTAGAGCCTTTTTCTCAAAATTTTGTAACCCTTACAAATGAGAATAAATGGAAATATGAAGGAAGGGGGAAAAGACTAGAATACATCAGAGGTCGCCAAGTGTCCTTTCCCCAACTAGAGATTTTCCTTTATCCTTCTTGTGGAAACTACTCTCAAAATATCTGAGTTCTGTTGAAACAAATTGTATGAATGGATTCCTCATCCTGATAGATTTCCAATGGTATACAATATGTCTATGTTTGAGCAAAAATAACCCTCAGGTGAATTAATCACTCATGTGAGCCCATCATTTAAGTTTTTTGATTTTTGACCTATAGTCAAGACTTTGCTATTTAACTTTGATTTTTATGTTGATTTTAATCTACACCCTGCCATGTGGCAGCTTTTGATTTGCCTGTGGCACCACCTAAGATGACACCTCATCTATCTACCACTTCACCTGCCTTGCAGACTGCCACCTATATGCCACTGAACTCGAAACCATGAAATCTAGAGTTGTTTTCTTCGAATTCTAGAACCCTTACAAATGAGAAGAAATGGAAATATGAAGGAAGGAGGAAAAGACTAGAGTATATAAGAGGTCACCAAGTGTCCTCTTTCCCTAACTAAATAATTTCCTTTATCCTTCACATGGAAACTTCTCTCAAAATATCTGAGACCTATTAAAGAAATTAGATGAATGGATTCCCCTTCCCGAGAGCTTTCCAATGGTATATGATATGTCTATGTTTGAGAAAAAATAACCCTCAAGTGAATTAATCACTCATGTGAGCCCATCATTTAATTTTTTTGATTTTTGATCTATAGTCAAGACTTTGCTATTTAACTTTGATTTTTAGCCTGATTTTAATCTGCGCCCTGCTAGGTTGCATCTTGTGATTCCCTGTGGCACCACCTGAGATGACACCTCATCTATCTGCCATTTGTTTGCCACTTCACCTGCCTTGCGGACCACCACATGTATGCCACTAGACTGCCATCTCATCGAGACCCACCAGCTCACCTGCCACCCAGACCTGCCACCTCATTTTTCACTATTTTGTGAAGGGTAACTTTCATGCACCTTTGCATTGCCAAACAATGATAGTCGTCTTATCATCCTCAAGATGCTCGATCTTTAATCTGCCCTTTCTAAACATTCTTTTTCACTATTTCGTGAAGGGTAACTGGCATGCATCTTCACCTTGTGACATAGAGACCACCGTCAATCATCCTTGAACCTACTCACCAGTTAACTCATCCTTTAACATGCTTTTCATTGTTTTGCGAAGGGTAACCTTGATGCAACTTTGCATTACAAAACAACAATAGCCATTGGATCTTTTTCGACTAGCTCCCTGGTTAACTCGTCGTCCTACTGCAAAACTCGCTTACCTCAAGAAATATGCACATGTTGGATCCACCTGGTCTCTAGCTATCTCTTCACTATGTCGGGGTTTGTGCATGCATGTGTGGGGTCTACTTGGGTGTCGAGCTAGAACCTTGCATCCAAAGCCTCAAGGCTTTGACACTATGGTTATGTGTAGCCTTATATTTAAATACTCAAATAGCCTTTTGCCTAGTTTGCATTTGTTTGAAGTTTTTAATGACTTTTAAACAACACACAGTGGAGAGACGTGGGCATAGGTTGTCGAACTTGGCTTACACCTGCAAATCGGCATTAGTTTTAAAGAATTCGATGGCCTTTTACCATGTTTGCAGGGACATTGCTAGCAGAGGTAGTAGATTTGTTTTATACCTTCCACTGCATTTGTAGAAAATTTTCTTTATGCCCTTTGTCTGCAACACGACAAAAACCCATGGCATGGAGGAGGTGATTGCCTTAGGTAATTAGGCTTTACACCTGGTAATTGCATTTTCTTGGATGTTTCTCTGTGTCCTACAGAATACCACATCATGTTCCACCTTACCTTTGCCAGCCATCACGTTTTACTCCTGCCAATTGAAATTGCTTGAAATTTTCTATCTTCATTGTTGCACGGTAGGGAAAGATATTGGCTTTACTTGCCAAATCGCATTTTTTTGAAAGTTAAAATGATTTCATTGCCCTTTTCAAACACCACGTTCAAGGGAAGAGGATGCTAGCTGGGCTTTATGCATGCCAAATGCATTTTTTTGATAGTTTCTATTAACATTTTCAACATAGAGAGGATGCTGGAAAAGTCACGTAGATTTTGGAACTACATCTAGTAATACATTTGCTTGAGTTTTATGTTACCTCTGCAAACACCATGTTGCCTGCAGGAGGATGTGGAGTTTGGCTTCACACCTTCCACTTAAGTTGCTTTGAAAGTTTAATGAAGTCGTTCATCTAACACAAGCCATACACCTGTGAATTATATTTGTTAAAAATTCATTGGCCTCCAAACACCACACCATCTACCAGGGAGAATGCTACAAAAAATAGAAAACTTTGGTTTTAGGCCTTTTCAGCTATCAAATAGCCAGGCATCTGCTTCAATGTACATTAATGTCCATATTGCTCTTATAATATTCCCTAGCTTCTTTTTTATCTCTTAAATCATAAAACACATGATTTAAAATAACAATTAAACTTTGCTTGAGAAGATGCATGAAGCTACAAGTCAGTTTGAGCCCCAAAGTGGGTCTGACTAAAAAAAATTTCCTTTTCATTCAACTTACCTTTTAAATGCCTCGAGAACTTTAAAAAAACCTTTGGATTTGATCGGTATAGTTTTCTGATCATTAAATAAAGTTTGGCAACTTTCAGGCGCTTGTGCCACATTTTCACATTTAATCTCAAAGATGTAATTTTCAAACTGTTCAAAACACCTTTCTTCACTTCAGAAACTAATAGGCATACTGTCTGATATACAAGCATTCACTCTGCCAAACCATTTCTCAAGATGAATCTTAGGTGAAGAAATATAAACAGTCAAAGATGACCATTTGGTTCTATCGCCACTATGAACCTGATGAAATCAATGCATAGGGACCTCAAAATGCCTTTCTTAAAAATATCAAACAATCTCTGTAGACCCCCAAATCTGGGGCATAGGTACCTTGAAGTACAAAGAATACCTTGGAATGTTTAATTCGACCAAAAGGCTGACTGGGTGCAAATGGTGGGTTCATGAAAATGGGCACTTAAAAAGATGTAGCAATGAAAATGCAGAAAGCTGAATGAAATGGCTCAAGAAATCATCTTGGAAAACTAATCAAACGGATTCATAAAGACCTAAAACTTGGTATGGAGGCACACTTATATGCATACAATTCAATGCAATTTGAATTATAGCATGACAATCAACTTGTCATAAGATATAGGAGCTCGAAGTAGGCTATTTAATAAAATCTGCATTTGCACCTATGATGCCCTTTTAGCTAACCCCTTGAAATAGGTACCTAATAAACTAATTCAAACTAAAATCTGAAATTGCACAACACTTCATAGGTCAAATAAAAGGTGTAGGACAATTCCCTAGCATTACCCTTTGATAATTAACTAGCTTCATTTTACCCTCTCTCTAACTAGGCCATTTTGGATGAGATTAGGTCGTCTTCCTGAGAATGAAAGAGCAAAATTTCATATTGGGCCTCAAAAATTGACTCAAATTTATGAGTCCCAACAGTGGCTCTGATTGGGGATGGTTGATTGCAAGATCAACACAAGAATCTAGAATCTATGGTAGAGCAGACCACCCAAAAATGGAAAACTTCTCTTCTCTTCTCAAAATCAAGGCTCCTTATTCTGTCCAAACAATAGGGCACTTTATTGAAACCACACAACTAAAAGAAAAAAGACTATACAAAATATACAATTTATTTACAACTAATTATAAATTGCCCCAAACAATCTCAACATTTACCTCTATCAAAAATCTGATTCTCATCACTTGGTATGATGATCCAAATGAAGGCACCTTTTAACAACAACTGAGCATAATCCTTATAATCAACCCCTTTCATCTCATTACCACAACAGTTGGCATGCACATCTTTTTCCTAATTTTGAACTTTATGGTCACACACTACATCAACAAAAGTAAAATCATGAGACAAATCACTATAGAGGCCTTCCCATAAGCTGCCATACATTTCACTATCCCAATCAACTCTATCCTTTGTAACGACATTGTCATGCTGAATTTAAAAAATAAAACATTCATTCTCACCACTGTATTTCTCATCAGCACATACCTTGTTATCATTTAAATTTATAGAATGAGGGATATCAATAACCGATTGATTCAAACAAGGAACATAAACGTTTTGGCCCAGATGTGGTACTTCACTATGTTGATCACACACTATATTATCCTTGTTTATCAAACTCAATACATCCACATTCTCAATATCCCATTGATGGAAAAGAATGCATACCTCTTGCTGAAGCAAATCCTCAACTAAGTCTTTCTCATTCAGACTTACTTCCACCTGAAAAACTTCCATTTGTGGTCTGAAGTAATCATCACATAGCCCATGCCTCTTATCTTCATCATGAAGTAATTTTTTACAGCACATGCTACTGCTGTTTGGAACTTCATCAGCATAACAAACTTGTTCAACACAAGGGGAAAATTCAGCATTTTCCTTAATGAAGTCAGCACTATGAGCATTTATATCAAAGGTAAAGAACTCCATATTCGTTTCCATCATACCATCAACATTCACATCCTCTTCATGATATGTCAAACTTTGAAAGCATTCAAATATAGGTTTATTTAAATCTGAAAATAAAACATTATCTGCACTTTCACATATGTTTTTATCTTCAAACATACTTTCATTTTCAGATTCATGACTGAGATATATAACTTGGTCTCCTCTTATATCATCTTCGCAAGATGAATAATAAGAACTCTCATAGGCATCCTTAGCTGCATGACTGGCATTCATTTGCTGAGCAAAAGAAAATGAATAAGTTATATCAAAATCGGTCTTGTTCTGAAATTGATCTTCATTGATCATTCGTATACCTTCAAGGTGCTGAAACATATTCATCACCGGGTATAATTGTATTGAAAATTCCATTAACATCATTCATAATTTCATTTTCAGTCTTATCAGACTTATTCAAATCCTAATTTACATCTTATTGCACATCCTTGTGTGACAAAATCATGGGCTGATTAGTAACTTCTTTGTTTGAACACATTGTATCATTATCATCCTTGCTTACATATTTAGCAGCGCTTGGTGATCCTTCAGTATTTGATATTTCAACATCAAATACATTAGCAACCTGCAAAGACCGATGGTCATCACCATCAATGTTTTCATCGTCATTATCCTTAGGAGAGGCATGATTAACTTAATCATTTCTAACCACATAATCAGCATAACTGACATACAAATCAAATGGTGCATATCCTTTATATATATCAATCTTTGTAACAACACTATCACAAAACTTCCCACTCATCATTACATCATTACTATGAGAAACAAACAACATTGACAATAGAGATTCTTGACCCTCATTTAATTTTGAATCACATATATCAACAAAACCATTTGGAACAGCAAAGCTTGACATATTCTGACAAGGAATGTTTTTCTCGTCTTCACATTTACTTTCACCATTGAAGGTGTTTGGACAAGAAGCATCAGCAGATGATAATCTCTTTGGTATCCCAAATTTTAAATTGTTTTCAATGTCCCTAGCTATGTTAAAAGCTTCATGCAAAGTTTTGGGTTCCTTGTCTCTTAATAAGAAACCCATCTTCTTGTCAAAAGCACTCATATAATTCTCCAAGCATGCTCCATTCATAAACTTATACTTGCTGGAAATTTAGACAATATTTGCGAAAATCCAATATTAAATGTTGGTACCAATTCATCTTCCCTGATTTGTATGTGCATGAATCCTCTTGGCATATCATAATCACTCACCTTTTTAGCAAATTGGGCCATAAATTCAGCTGTTAATTCATCCCATGAGGAAATACAATTTGCTGGCAATAAAGAGAACCAATCCCTTGCATCCTCTTTCAGTGACTGGACATATAGTTTCATGCACACATCTTCTTGACAAACCTCAAAATCTCCCATCAAGACTAAAAATCTTTTCAAATGTAGATGTGTTGATTCTGATTTCTTCCCACTAAATATTGGCAAATACTTTTTAATTTTTGTGGGTATGGGATTTGGGTAACTCAAAATATCTTTAAAATTTAGAGCAGCATAATGGTTCATTTTGAAACTTCTCTTATGACATGGCTGTGATAGTTTACTGGACATGGTCATATGTGAATAAAATTGGGGCTGAAACCATTGACTACACATTGTGACTTCTCAAACTTCATACACAACCCCACACAAAAATTAAACAACTTACAAATATGTCAAGCTACAGATTTATCTTCTTCACTTTCTGACATAAAGCTCATAGATATTTGCATATCATAGGAAAACATTTAACATTGAAACTTACAACACTTTGAATATGCAAATATATTTAATCTTCTTCCCTTTCAACAAGTGGAAAATACTAGATAGGGAAACTATTTTGCTCTTTTCAAATACCCCAAAACACATTTAACGTATTGAAATATTTGACTGTACCTGGATAATTTGCAGCCATAAACTCTTGTTGATCTTAAGATTGACTTCAACTTTCAACACAATATTTTACCTTAGAGTCGCCACCTCTTGCATAGAGGAACAATTTTGAACAACAAATAATTATTCTCCTGCAATTCATTACTTACCCTTCTTTAAAACTGCTGCAATAAACACTCTTCCAGGCCACAAACATATGGATTTGGGAAATTAACACCAAATCTATGTGTATATTTCTACTGCACTTTCTTATCAAACTTCTATGACGAAGAATTTATCTGTAAATCTGCATTAGTAGTGATAACCCATATCTTTGCACTATATATCAAACCATAAAAGCCTTATGCAATACTAATTGCATAGACATTCAGCACTTGTATGAACCATGGAGTCACCACCCAATAAAGAATTAGGGAGAAATTTGCATACAGCTGCAAGGACTTGCTCACAGCTCAGCAACATGAATTTACTATTACTCCATAAAATATGACATGAAATAACATATCATTCTATAGATCCAGAACAATCAACACTCTCTTCACCATAAAATCACTTTCAACTCTGTGCATATACAATGGATACACTGATTGGATATGAAATTCATAGGATGGGGAATAAATTCAACTTCTAACCTTATCAATCAAATATTTATAACAATTTTCTCCCCAGCAAAGTCGCCATTTTTGTTGTTCCCCAAATTTGGTTAACCCAAGTTCACCTAGAATCCTTTAATGAAATGGCCAATTTCAATCTATGGAATACATCAAGACTTGAAAAACATAACATAGGACCCTAATTGATCCTCTTGCACTTCAAGTTCTACTAGACCTAGGGGGGGCACCCTTTTGATGCATTAATTACAACCAGTTAGACACATATGGCAGCATCAAACAATAAGTAGATAAATCATTCCACAAACCCAACCAATTAGAAACATAGTACAGATTGGCTAAATCTATATAAACAATAGATAAAATAGGGCTTGCAATGAATATAACACAATCCCTAAACACAAAGGGAAATATTTTTTTTTTTAAATTTGTATGAATGTGAAATTATCCCCAAATCCTTCAAAGACCAGTGCCTTGTTTATTGGGCATGGAGTCACACACAGAACGACAAATGCAAATCCTATTTACAAATTTATTTTCTTTATAAAATATTCCTGCATCAATACCTTATATCAATGCATTACTCAATTCATTCACAAAATTATTAGATCTTGGATACATATTCCATTATTTATGACTGATTACAAAATTTAAACTCTTCACTGAATCTACTTGAGATGACAAATTCTAGCCTCCTTGAGGACTTAATTTGTAGCAATGAAAAACATATCTAAAGACAATTTTGCATGAAATCTACTCATGGCTTACATAAGTAAAACCTGCAACTAGAGAAACAATATACAATACTGAAGTGTAGCCCTATACCTTGAAAATATCCATAGAATTTTACAAACTTGGGTCAAGAAATTTTGAACTGGAAACCATGAAATCTGGAGCCTTTTTCTCATAATTCTAGAACCCTTACAAATGAGAAGAAATGGAAATATGAAGAAAGGGGGAAAAGACCAGGATACATCACAGGTCGCCAAGTGTCCTCTTTCTCTAATTGAATATTTTCCTTTATCCTTCTCATGGAAACTGCTCTCAAAATATTTGAGATCTATTGAAACAAACTACATGAATGGATTCCTCATCCTGAGAGAAAAGTAGAGGAAAGTGTTAAAGGGTGATAAATACATAGAGAGTATGCAATACAAACAAACAATGTCTGGAGTGTGTGATGTGACATCTCTAATTTATGTCCGGAGGGACTAACTGGTTTTGGAGTTCCTCAGAAACCTATTGGGCCATGCTTGGAGGAAATCAATGTGTTCATGCAAGGACCACCTTTTTTCTATTATGAGAATGATGCTTTTGCACTGAAGGATATTTGGAAGGCAATATCCAAAAATTTCTATAGTGTGGAACCAGAGTTGGCAAACTCGAAGTAATTTTCAGGTTCCAGAAGACCAAGAGGTTATGTACACAATCTCCTAATAGAAAGGAGATTTCAAGCATTACCTCTCCCCCCCATGACTATTCAAGAAGCACTTCCTCAGACAAAGGACTATTGGCCTCCATGGGATGAAAGAAAAAAATTAAAGCATAGGCTCTAGACAATGTGGTGGTGTCCTTCATGAAGAACTTTGCACTATAATTGAAAATTCATGAGGGAAACATCAAGATAGTGAATAGAAATACATTCTTTAAAAGTGGGAAGAATGGATCTTGGTTTTGGGTGGGGCCAGGTCAGGTGGCTCCTCTAGAGGTTGATGAGATAGAAATCATATTAGGATTTGAAAAAGATCACACTCATGGAACTTTGTGTGCGAGTGATCGATTGCACTGTTTGGGTAATGCATTCCAAATAGATATAGTTGCATACCATTTATCTATATGCAATTGTATCTATTTGGAATGCATTACCCAAACAACGCAATCAATCAGTCACACAAGAAGTTCCACGAGTAGGATCTTTTTCAAATCCTAATATTATTTCTATCTCGTCAACCTCTAGAGGAGCCACCTGACCTAGCCCCACCCAAGCTAAGATCCATTCTTCCCACTTTACAGAAATGTATTTCTATTCACTATCTTACAGTCTCCCTCATGAATTTTCAATTATAGTGCAGAGTTTTTCACGAAGGACACCACCACATCATCTACAGTCTAGCAATTAAATTTTTTTCTTTGATCCAATGTTGGCCAATAGTCCTTTGTCTGAGAAAGTGATTCCTGAATAGTCATGGGGGAGAGAGGTAATACTTTAAATCACCCTGCTATTGCAAGATTCTGTACATAACCTCTTGGTCTTCTCAAAGCTGAAAAGTACTTCGAATCTACCAACTTTGGTTCCACACTATAGAAATTGTCGGATATTGCCTTCCAAATATCCTTCGATGCAAAAGCATCATTCACATAATAGAAAAAAGGTGGCCCTTGCATGAACACATTGATTTCCTCCAAGCATGGCCCAATAGGTTTCCTAGGAACTCCAAAACTAGTTAGTCCCTCCGGACATAAATTAGAGACGTCACATCACACACTCCAAACATTGTTTGTTTGTATTGCACACTCTCTATGTATTCATCACCCTTTAACACTTTCCTCTTCTTTTCTCCAACTGCTCTCTTCTAGGCAGTTGATGAGCTTGTTTCCATGTCATTCAAGATAATGTCTGCTTGCTTTGTTTTACAAAATTTACTTGCACATGAGTCTTCAGCTTTTATCTTCTGCTTCCGCACAGATATAAATTTTAATTCACACTTAGATGATAATTAAATAAAATAAGCATTTGTAAAGAAAATATTTAGTCATTGGATGTTACATATTATCTGATGGAAAGATCCTAGATCCAATTCTTGGATAAAGGAAACATCATTGTTAAAAAAAAATTCAAATAATACTGAATCAAATAAATTAAAAATGTTTCATGTAATTTTTAAAAGTAGAACTCAATCAATGCTTTCATGCACCGACGGCAAAGCTGTCTGACCCACATCATTATCCATAATAGAGAAAATCACTATAATAGGCTATTATAAAGAATCTATACAAAATATGAAAGAACATTAAATTACCATTACAAACCCATAAACCATTAAATAGTGAAAATAGATATAAATTTTTAAATGTCTCCCTACAAACACCACAACCATAACCAAAACAAAAAAAATTCTTACCCGCAAAAACTAAGTAGCTGGTGCGTTGCAAGTCTACAACATCTCTTAGATGATTGAACTGTTTCTTAATTTTGTTCTTCTGATTAGTCAATGGATTTAGTTGCATGTACAAGTTTTCTATTTGAAGCCTTTCATTTCCTTCTGCATCATTCTTCATGTCTATAGTATTGGATAGTTGTACAATTTGTGATGCTATAATATCTATGTGACCCTTAATATCCTTAGTATATTTAGGACATTTCCTTTAAAACATGTATGCCGCCACTACATCCTTTACACTTTTCTAAAAAGAAAATTATGGTTTCTTGTAGTTGGATATGTGTTGTTGTACATCTAATCACCAAAAATTCTAGTCTTTTCTCTTCCACCTTCTTCTCTACATCCTTCAATTAAACTTTGGCTTCCAATTTGAAAAAATGTTCCTTAAATCCATTAAGCATCAATTATTTTTTCTCTGCACCTGACAAAGACTCATCCAAAAATACTTCTAGAAGTCCTTCATGAAGGACTTTCACTACATCATTAATAAGTTATGATCCCTATATTTGAGACTTAATAAAGTTCTTGTGAGTAGAATGGTGAAGTTTATCACCCAAATAAATCATATGCAAGGGAGAAAATCATTTAAGGTCCATCTAATCTTGAAACATTTATGCCCACTTTAGCATGTCACATCCTAAATTGACAAGACTAGGATGCCTTAGGTGCCCTGGTACTCGTGATTGGGACCCAAAATATGACCCCTCATTTCTTGCCTCATGTGTGAGAAAAAATTCAAACACTTTATGTATGATTAGGTATAAAAGGAATCCTACCCTGTCATTTGAAGGGGTCTACCTACAATTCAAGTGATCTCTTAATTATAAAATCAATTCAATTCCAAGTGAACAAGCAATCAAGCATTCATCAAGCATTGAAGGAGAATTCAAGTTAAAGAACAACATTCATGATCAAGAGTCTCCATGACATCCTAAAACCTTGTGTGAGGATTGAAGAAAGATTCATCAAGGTATCAAGTTCAATTTTAAGCATTTTTAGATTAGATCTAAAGGGATCATTTTAAAGAGGGAGGAAAAGATATTTTCCTAAAGATGTCTACCTCAAAAAATAGAGGAGATATTTAATAAAGATATCATCTTTTAAATTGAGAAATGGGCAAGAGATTAAGAATACAAGCCTTCCATATTTCACACTTCAACGTATATTCAAACCTATTTGACCTAGGAAAGCCCCCATCAACAAACCTATTTTTGTCATTTTGTGTGTAGGAAATTGATTCAAGAGTTACGCGTGAAGAATTTGGTAAAGTAAATGATGACAATCGAACTCAAATTTTGATGGCATGAAAAGCATAAGAGTAGGTCAGTTCCATACACCTTCCTTTACTATTTTAAAAATATCATCCACCAAAATATTGTGCAGCAATAGTATGGAGTGCATTTCATCTATTTTATAGTATGGAGTGCATTTCATCTATTTTATGCCCAAAGATTTCATCATACCACTTTCTTTTCAAAGGCGACTGATCGATTGCGCTGTTTGGGTAATGCATTCCAAATGGATACAGTTGCATACCATTTATCTGTCTTGAAAGCATTTTATCCTGATGGCATTAAATTAAAGTTCTTTCTCTATTTTTTGGTGATCTCTAGAACGGAGGTTGCTTTGCATCGACCTGGGATACATTTAACTTGTGTTGTATCTATGAAAATATGTATCCTAGGTTGATGCAATGCAACCTCTTCTCCA
This sequence comes from Cryptomeria japonica, assembly GCF_030272615.1. Classification (NCBI taxonomy): domain Eukaryota; kingdom Viridiplantae; phylum Streptophyta; class Pinopsida; order Cupressales; family Cupressaceae; genus Cryptomeria; species Cryptomeria japonica. The sequence continues at coordinate 270,008,202 of NC_081413.1, forward strand.
CCAATACCAGATAGAAGAGAAAGTACTTTAATTTAAAGCCATCAGGATAAAATGCTTTCAAGACATATATTAGGTATAAAAGGAAGCCTACCCTTTCATTTGAAGGGGTTTACCTACAATTCAAGTGATCTCTTAATTATAAAATCAATTCAATTCCAAGTGAACAAGCAATCAAGCATTCATCAAGCACTGAAGGAGAATTCAAGCTAAAGCACTCCATTCTGCGTCACATCCTAAAACCTTGTGTGAGGATTCAAGAAAGATTCATCAAGGTATCATGTTCAATTTTAAGCATTTTTAGATTAGATCCATCCTTTCCCTCAAAAGGAAAACATTATACTTCAAGGTTTATTCACAACCCGAGGTTTGACCTAGGAAAGCCCCCATCAAAAAACCTATTTTTTCGTCATTTTGTGTGTAGGAAATTGATTTAGGAGTTACATGTTAAGAATTTGAAAAATTAAATGTTGACAATCAAACTCAAATTTTGATGGCATGAAAAGCATAAGAGTAGGCCATTCCACACCTCCTAGTCCCAAGAATTTTTGACAACCTTTTGATAGTAGATTCTATGTACCATCCTAATCCAAAAACAATTTATTTTGTCTACATCCAATAAGTGGAGGATCTGGTCGATCTGCACCTCCTAGTCCCAACAATTCTACTTGAACACTTTGTCACGGGAGAAGAGACATGACTTCTAGGTCTATTAAGGAGATGCTTACTATTAGTCATATGATAAGAGAAAATAGAAGAAATGTGAATACTACTAGCTAACAAGTTGTGTAATGTTGGGTGATTCATGTTACATCATGGATTTCATTTTCTATCAAGTTGTGTTATGCTAGGTGATCCATGATAGAGAAGATTAACAAACAAAACCATTTGTTCCCAAGGCAATCCAAAAACTCTACTACAAAATGGTTGTTGTAGTGACACAAAACACAAACAAAAATAATAACCAACACTTGCAAAGGTGTAAACAACAACAATGGTCACACATAACCATTCCCTAGGGGGTGCTATGTACCACAACACTTTTAGTTTGAGGATATAACATAAATAAATTAACACGAGAAAAAAGGAGAGCTCATATGCCTCCCCTTAAGATGTCAACATACCTCTAGGTTGATATCTTAAGGTAGATAGCGATCAAGGCCGATAAGCACCTTCAACAGCAAGAAGATACCTTTAATAAACATACATGCATTCCAAGCTAGGAAGAAAGATCGTTGTACATGCCTCATTTCTATAAGAAAGGAAGAGATAGTTGTAAAAGAGATATTATGGAAAAAATAAACATAATTTAAATGAATGCAACCAAAAGAATGTAAAGAGATAAAAAAACTCTATAGAGAAACTATTATACATACCTCAAATACAAAATTGTAGGGTGGAACAATAAAAAATGGCAAATCAAGGAAAGAATGAAAGATCCACACCAAATTCTTATACAATGCAGTCCAGTTGAAGGATTTTAATTCAACACAAGATAGTGAAGGGGTCATTATGATGATTTATTTGAAGGTTCATAAGTTAAAGGTAGTCACTAACATATAAAGAGTGAATAAATTGAAGAGCCTGATGAATTGCCAGCATAGCATGAGGATGTATGATGCTAACAATAGCAAAATGATATTATGATGGTGGTGAAACTACAAAAAAATTTGATCATATTTTTATTGAGCATGAAATAAACCACCTTGAGCTCATGAATGGTAGGCATCATGTTGTAGAGTATCAACCCTTGTTGAACAAGGGTGTCACATTTTTGAGGCTTGATCAGTGCAAGGAGACATTTTGTGTATATGAAGTGGTTTCAATTAGTGATTTTGTGTATAAGTAGAGAGGAGAGGTCGATGTCTTTGTTTATTTGCCTACAAAACAATGAAAGAGGTCCTAATCAAAGAACACACACATCCAAGCAAAGAGAGAAATTGGATTCAGGACAATTCTATGCAAGACAGGATATCAAGTTACTAAAGATAAAAATCAACAAAGGTAAAGTGGATCCTTAAAAAAGAGGAACAATTGACAACTATTATTCTTGCTCCACAATGTAGAGACAAGAAGAACTAGGCTATTATGTTGCCTCCCAAGTATGATTGCACATGAAATCGTAGTACCATTAATGACAATGAGCCCCTAATAGGTAATTAAGCTACCAATGTCATATAGCAAGATAAAAACATAATAGGTTATAAATGTCATTTAGAAGGGATATGATGAGTGTATAACTCATTTTCACCTATTATCTAAATGTTACTAGAACTACAATAAGTTGTTGAATTTTAATCTCCAAATCATGACATTCATTAGTGGAATAGTTGATGAGGCTTGAAAAAAGTATTGTCCTAATTTTGTTTATAGTTTTTTCTTCAATTTTTCAAGGGGAGAGTAATAAAGTTGGCTTTAAGAAACTCATACAAAATTATCTCTTGTTAGGATATTAAAATTTGTTGGAAAAGTCATAGATATATTAGACAATGGGGGAGGGGATGTCAACAAAGGAGGAGGATAGAAACCTAAATCTTCTTTTGAAAAATATAATTTATATTTCTCATGAACCTCCACACATCCTAAATCATGTCCATTGCATCCATGTGTATAATTAAATGTGGTATTTCAATCATGTCTAGAGGAGAGTGTTCATTCATATTTTCAAAGTTTAAAGATCCTCAAGCATCATCAAGACATGTGTTGGAAGAAGAGGTTGGAATAGATTTATAAGAAGCTTGAATAATTGACACATACAAATCCCTTGAGATTTCATATTTGGATATGTAAATGTTATTCAATTCTCAATTCAATATGCAAGTTATATTCAAGGTTATCTTTTCTTTCAAATATGTGTTATATCTTTAATATAATAAATCTGATTATAGTCTTCTATGTTGCAGATGAGAGGAGCATTTATCGATTTTAATTTCCTTCTCACAAATGCCGATTGATATATATATATATATATATATATATATATAAGAAACAAGGATCAAGCAATACCTTGAATGGTCATGTCTATTAGACATGACCGTTCAAGATATTACTTGATTTCACCTTTTGAATTATCATGTATTTACCAATCATTGTATATCACTTAACAAGCCACCTAATACTTAATCGGCGTGTCTATCATATGCAAGACAACCAATACTAATTGGTATGTATTAGTTAAGCCTGATAACAATCAATGTTCACAGTTAATATATTAACCGATATTAATCAGAGTGCATTGGTTAAGCCCAATAACAATCGGTGTTCATAGTTAATATGTTAACTGATATTAATCAGAGTGCATTGGTTTCAATATAAACTGATACCAATTGGTATTCAGTTCTATGATATCTACAACCAATGATTATTGGTAGTTAAGCATTGATTGAACTTTGCAAGTATGGTTGACTATATACAAATTTAAGAATGATCATCAAATTAAAGAACAATAGCTTGAAGTCTTCATCATAGTTTATCGATAGGATAGATTATTGAATGAGAGACTTCATTTATCTCTCATTCAATCATTTATCTTACCGAGGCTATCATGCATTAACAAGATAGAGGGACCTTATATCAAATTAAGGAAGGCATAAGAGTGATATATGCATTAGTGTAATTATTATACTTTTTGAATATTTATCCTTAGTGTAATATTGGAAATAGTATCTTATACTAATCAGGGTGTCGTAATTAGGATATTATTTTCCCATTTTTAATTGTTGATCTCATTATTTAAGACACAAATGATTTTCATCATTTCTTTTCTTTGTGGAATATATATCTAATGTAATTATTTATATTTTAATAAGAAACTATATTTATTGTAGTATTCATGTGGTTTTTTAATTTTATCTCTTGTATAAGAGAAAGTATTGAAGATCATAACTCTAACATGGCTTTATTTTGGACGAGTAAAAAAATTCCTCTATTATTTATCCTATGATAGATGTTCATACCTTGTTCAAAAATTTCCAATTTTTGTAAGGCACTCTGTCAAACAATCGGTGTGCCATTTCAAAGCTCCCATTTTCGCATAGGCTGGGCGATGTTCACAAATATTTACACCTATGCCCACACCAATGGAGAATCAAAAGCTTTGCTCGGGATCACCATTTCAAGGCTCTTTATCTTGCTTTGCTCGGGATCACCATTCATTTCTAGCAGGACTCGAGCATTGATTTTGAATAGATATGATCTCTATTCATCAGATTCTCTAGTTGTAGATCTGGATACAGAGTCAGTTTCATATCCCCAGATGTTGATCGAGCGTATCCATATCCAATGGTGAAGGGGCAAGCGAATCTGCTAGAAGTGGATCAAGTTGGATATTAAAATGTTGTTGATCCTGTAGTTATCCACCAAGTAGAACCATTAGAATTTGAACGGTTGATCAGATTGCTATAGCTAGGTAGAAAACCGCCTTTGCTTATGACTAAAATCTGCTATAAATTTGATCAGCTTCAACCCGCCTCTACCCATCCCGTGCCTCTTCCCCCCTCCCTCTCTCCCCTGGGGGTCCGCTTCGAGGCCCAGATGACCTAGAAAAAACTGGTCATTGCATTACATAGACACAACCTCGATACAGTTGCTGGGGTTTGATAGAGGTGGAACTGTGGGTGGGAGTATGCTGCTAGGGTGGCAACGTGAGAATAGGAGGAGGCTGCGAAAATGATTTGAAATGTCTTGGTCTTTTTTTTTTTAAGTAATGCCCGCTGTCATTAGAATTTCGACAAACGTGGGCACTTTTTATAAAAAACACAAATGTCATTGCCAATTCCTTAACTCTGCCGAAAACATATATTGAATTATCATCGGAATTCTGATGAATGTGGGTGATTTTTCAAAAAAAAATCAAATTTGTTCACAATGTACCTTCTCTGTCGGAAACCTCCATCAACATTTTAGGGAAAATATATTAGTGTGCACGACAGAGGAAGATATTGGATTTACCTATCAAATCACATTTGTTTGAAAGTTAAAATGATTTTATTGCCCTTTTCAAATACCACATTCAGGGGAAGAGGATGTTGGCTGGGCTTTATGCCTACCAAATGCATTTATTTGATAGTTTCTATTAACATTTTCAACATAGAGAAGATGCTGGCAAACGCACGTGGAGTTTGGAACTACACCTGGTAATACATTTGCTTGAGTTTTATGTTGCCTCTGCAAACACCACGTTGCATGCAGGAGGACATGGAGTTTGGTTTCACACCTTCCACTTCAGTTGCTTTGAAAGTTTAATGAAGTCTTTCATCTAACGCAGGCCATACACTTGCAAATTGTATTTGTTAAAAACTCATTGGCCTCAAAACACCACACCATCTACTAGGGAGAATGCTACCAAAATAAGAAAACTTTGGTTTTACACATTTTCAGCTATCAAATAGCCAGACATCTGCTTCAATGTACATTAATGTCCATATTTCTCTTATAATATTCCCTAGCTTCTTTTGTATCTCTTAAACATAAAACACATGATTTAAAATAACAATTTAAACTTTACCTGAGAAGATGCATGAAGCTACAATTCAAGTCGGGCTAAAAAAAGTTTCATCTAAAAAATTTATCGTTTTCATGCAATTGACCTTCAAAATGCCTCAAGAACCTTAAACATATCTTTGGAGTTGATTGGCACAGTTTTCTGATCATTAAATGGAGTTTGGCAACTTTCAGGCACTTGCTCACATTTTTCGCATTTAATCTCGAAGATGTAATTTTCAAACTAGTCAAAACACCTTTGTGGACTTCCCAAACTGATAGGCATACTGTCTGATATACAAGAATTCACTCTATGAAACTGTTTCTCAAGATGAATCCTGAGTGAAGAAATATTAACGGTCAAAGATGACCATTTGGTTCTGTCGGCACTATGAAGCTGATGAAATCAATGCGCATGGACCTCAAAAGGCCTATCTTAAAAACATTGAATGATCTTCATAGACCCCTAAATCTGGGGAATAGGTACCTTGAAGTTAAAAGAAGATCTTGGAATGTTTAATTCGAACAAAAGGCTGACTGGGTGCAAATGGTGGGTTCATGAAAACTGCCACTTAAAAAGATGTAGCAATGAAAATGCAGAAAATTGAATGAAGTGGCTCAAGAAATCATCTTGGAAAACTGATCAAACGGATTCATAAAGACCTGAAACTTAGCATTGAGGCACACTTATATGCATATAATTCAATGCAATTTTAATTTTAGTATGACGATGAACTGGTCAAAAGATATAGGAGCTCAAAGTAGGCTATTTAATAACATCTGCATTTGCACCTATGATGCACTTTCAGCTCACCCCTTGAAATGGGTACCCAATAAACTAATTTAAACTGAAATTTGAAAGTTTCAAAACACTTCATAGGTCAAATAAAAGGTGTTGGACAATTCCCAAGCCTTACCCTTTGATAATTAATTGGCTTCATTTTACCCTCTCTCTAACTAGGCCACTTCGGATGAGATTAAGTTGTCTTTCTGAGAATGAAATAGAAAAATTTCATAGTGGGCCTCAAAACTTGACTCAAATTTATGAGTCCCAACAATATGATTTGATGGTGATCTTTGTTTGGGGATCAACTGCATCTTCTGAATAACCTAGAGCATGGAGAGAAGACAAAGAGAAAATGTTTAGGCTAGCTCCTCCATCTATTAGGACTCGTTTAACTCACGTCTTATGAATGAGGAATTTAATATGAAAGGGAGCATTATGGGGATGTTGCAAGGACATGTCATCTTCTTTGGTGAATAATAAGCAGTGAGGGGTTGTGAGGTGTCCCACCATGGTTTGGAATTGATCTATATCAATATCTTTGGATACTGTTGTATCTACTAATGCTCTTTCTATAATTTCTTTGTGTGCAGGTGAAAGCGTTAAAAGTTCTAAGATGGGTATTTCTGTGGGTGTTTTTTGTTATTGATCCACTAGATTATATTGTTTTGCAGTGGATGACATGTTAGTGGTATTAGCTTTTCTTCTTGTGATAGCATGAGCAGGTTCTTGATGTTTCTTTTCTTTAACTACAATCACATTTACCATATTATCATATGTATGAGTGCAGTTTACCTTTGCTTTACCCCTACCATTATGTGTTGTTGATGATTCACCCTTCTCATAGTTTGGGAGTGGAGTTTTAAAAGTTGTATGAGATTCTTTTGTCATATGTCCATCCACAGTTATTACTTCATTATCAATCAAATCTTGGATGACATGTTTCAACTGCTAACAATTATCTGTGTGATGTCTCTTGTTTTGATGGAAATTGCAATAATAATTATCATTCCACCAAGAGCATTTCACTTAAGGTTTGTAGTTTCTTCCTTCTAGCGAAGTAATCAATTTGTTTGCAAGAAGTGTCTTTAGTGCTGACCCAAGTGGTTCACCAATTTTTGTAAATTTCCTTCGGAAGAAATTGTTAAAAGTTGACTTTTGGTGATTGTTGTTTTGTTGAGCTGCTACTGAGTGAGTGGATAAATTGAAAACTGGTTGTTTTTCTTTTACATTGTTGTAATCCACTATTCCATCATTGATGATATTTTGATTTCTATTCCAAACTTTAGGCTTATCATTGTTAATGTTGCTAACATTGTTGTTAGGAGGATTAACGCCTTCTTTGTATCACTTCAACTCACCCTTCTTTACCATAGATTCTTCCATTATGATACCATTATCAATCATCTTTTCAGAATTTTGATGGCATTGAATTTTGAGATGATAGCTTATTTGTCCATTTAGTTTGTTGATGAATATGTCTATTTTCTCATATTCCAGCACTGTTCGAAGATATCGTGAAGCTAATCATCTCCATATCTATAGAAACATCATGAAAGGTTCACCAATCTTTTGTTTAGTATTACATAGGTTGAACATTGTTGCCTCATGTTGAATGTTATAAGAGTATTGTGAAACAAACTTATCCACTAATTTTGTGAATGATCTAATTCCATGTGGAAGTTTGGAGAACCATTCAATAGCTAGTCCACTTAAGCTCTTTGGAAATAATCTCATCAGGTATGTATCCTCATGTGCAAACTCCATACTCAATGTGCAAAATTCTCATACATGATTCTAGGGATCAGTGCTTCCATTATATTTATCTCACCGAGGAGTTTCACAACCCATAGGAAATGGTATCATGTTTAGATTTCTGTCGAATGGGTAAGGACAAATTTCTTGATGTGAGTATCTTCTAATAGTTCCTCTCTCCATATCTTGAATTTATGTTTGCAGCATTTTTATTTGTTGTGTAAGATTCATGATAGGATTATCAACATGATTTATTCTTGTATAACCATGAGTGTGCATTCTAGTATGATGTTGATCTATTCTTGTATCATGTCGACTCTTTCTTGTGTCATCATTAGATTTGACATGGTTGAGAATTTCTACGTCATCCTTTTTGAGAATGGAAGTTTCCTCATTAGTTCTTGTGTTATTGGGAATAGATGTGTCATTAATTTTGAGACCAAAATATCCTCATGTCATTCGTTATCAGGGGAAGAGTCACTTCTCTTTTGTGCTAATTTGCTCACATCAAAATCTTGGGGGATTGTAGCACCAGATTTAGCTAACATTAGGAAGTATCTTTTTTTTTCTCCCTCTAATATTTTTGCCATAAATTTATCGAATTTAGGATCTTGTTTGATTTCTTGGAGATGTTGTTCTATTATTTCCCCTTCTTCTTGTATTTCATTTTTGGGTTCCATGTTTCTATAATCTTCAATTATTTCCAATGTTTCGATTTATGTCTCTGCGATCTTCCATCTCTATGGTCTAGTTAAAATGGGCATACACATGTGTTGGATATTGTGCAAGGATTAGATTGCCTAAAATATGTTTTGATAAGTGATCAATTGTCAATTTAGATATGATAGAGTGGTATGACACGAAAATATGATTCAAGTGTTTAAAAGTTTTCAAGTTTTTAGATATTCGGTTTTGGTATGCAATGATGATGATTTTGATAAAACCAAGTCCAATAGGAACAATATATCCTATAATGTGGGACAAGGTTATCCTGACCAAATTGTTTGATTCAATGACAGTCCCAAAGACACTGAGAGGGGGGCATGAATCAATGTCTAACCGATTTGCAGAATATTTAAACTTATTAATAACTTTGCATCCGAAAACCGTGTACTAGTAAATAAGAATTAATGTAGTAAATAAGAATAACAGAGACACCATAGAAAACACACCATAACACAAGATATTTAACGTGGAAACTCGGTGTGGGTAAAACCTCAGTGGGATTTGTGACTCACAATATTTACTCACTGGCCAATGAATAAATACTACTTACAATGAGGGGCCTACACATGCAGGGAGGCCAATAACCTAGAGCTCACTACTCAATCACAAAATCGGAGTCACACTGACTACAAAATGGATTATCAAAATCCAATACAATGTACTGCTCAAAACAACTTCTCATATTCCACATTCAGTACTAGTTTAAGCTCAGACAATAACCAAAACCTTCATTGTCAACTATATCACGTTATACAAAATTGCCTTATACTTCTCATCCATCTTCCTTACAAAATGACCTATAAGATCTCATACATAAATGATTCTTCTACAATGTACCATGTTGGCTTACAAAAGACAACTACATTACAAAACAATAAACAGAAGTTTATTCCATGTTGGCCTGAGTATCAGTGAGCATTGTTACCGATGTCAGTGAAATGCCTGTCGGTGTATGTAGAAATCTACTATTGGTGTCTGTATCTACCAATTGGTTGCGAGTTAGTTTCCGGTTGGTTGTCGTAAATGATAAAATCAACTATTCTCATGAGAGTGTAGAATGCCAATGATCTCCCCCTTTGGCATTGATGGCAACACTCATGAGAAAAATCCAAAAATTGTTTCCAAAAACTGAAGTGCAAAAAGATTTCAAAAAGATGTGCTCCCACTGAGCAAGTGATCTCTTCTGTACATGTATTTTTCTCTCTAGTACTCCCCCTTTGACATCAATGACAAAGGTTCTCAAAAATAATCAAACGAGTTCAAACAAAATTTGACCTCAAAGTCTGTAACTGGTTGGTTACAATCTTAAAGATATCTACCAAAACTAAATCCAGACTCTACATAAACCTTTTGCAATCATTAAAGTTTCCTCAGTGTGTTGGATCATGTCCGTGAGATAATGCATGTATTCATCCGGTGATCACTATCCTTGAACTAATGCCTTTGATATTTCAATTCTCTGAGTGATAAGATTGTCCAACTTAGGACCAAGTTTATCTTTAAGTTCCCGAGTATTTGATCTTATCCTTTCCTTCTCTTTCTCAAGTTTCTCTAACTTCTCCTCAAAACCTAACACTTCTTGCTCAAAAATTGATATATGTCCGGATGAACCAATTATACTATCTGCTATGTCATCAATTTCATTCTGTGTTTTTCTGATCTCCTCATCTATGTCGACTATCAAAAGGTGAGGTTTCCATGTTTCCTTATATAGCTCCTTGTACTTCAAAATTTTAGAGTTAAGTATTGGTAATAATGTATTTATATGATCTGTACGTTTCTTTATTGTGTCTTCAAAGAATATGTTTTTCTCTTTTTCAACTCTCTCCTTAATTGTGTCCTCATTAACCTTATCAATAGTTATTACATTATCAGCTATAAATTTGAACAATGTGTCCAATTTACCCAAAGAATCAGTAATGTGATCTATGTTGCAATTTAGTGTAATCAACTTAAGAATGGGTAGTATGTTATCAATTGCCTTATAGGCCAATGCATTGCAATCCATTATCTTCTTAATTAAATCCAAAAGTACCTGTGTAACATTGGTAGGTCTAAATTCACCCATAGATGTGCCAGATGTTTGACCAATCATTTTTATTATCTCTTTGCTTCCATAAGATGTGTCCATTTTGCTTGTATTTTCTTCTGGTGGATTATTCTATGTTTGCATCTCAACCTTTAAAGTTTTCTCATACTATTTCAATGTTTATGTGATTGTCGATTTGTCTTTCTCTGTGTGCCCCTCTGCCTCAGTTTGTTTTTTTGAAAGCTCTACTACCGGATTCTCAGTCTCTGGTGGCCCTGTGATAGTACCTTTATCTTCAGTAGGTTTTTCAGTCTGTGTTAGTTGTTCTATTTGTGTTGATGTCTCAGTTTCAATAGTTTGTACCAGTTCCTTTGCTATGTTGCTATTGTCAACATTGTCAGCCTTAACTTCAAAGGTTTCCTTATCCACAACAATGTTTACCTCTTGAGTATCTACATTAATTGTAAATAGTATCTCTGACTCAAGATTAGTATCATCATGTGTTATACCTTCAGTGTCAGTAGCCGATGGATCTTCTGAGTGTACTGATGCAGTATCCAAAGGTGGTGGTGGAAGATTGTCAGTAATATTAATATTTGGAACACCACCAATTTTTGCTTTACCTTTGACCTTGTGATAAACCTTAAATGTCTTCTTGGGTCTGCTCTTTTTGTCTTGTTTTTCTTTCTCTACAAAGAATATATCCCAATTATCTGTTGTTTCTTCTACAATTTCCTTTACTCTTCTAGCCATCAGGCTCACTTGTCGATGTCCACTAGAAAATACTGATTGGTTAGCCTCAAAAATAAGTTCATCTATTTCTTCCTTGGAGTTAATTGGGTGAACAGCCAAGAGTTCTTCAACTTTCAATTTCTTGTTTAATTCCATCACTGATAACCTTTTAGCTTCTAGTCTCATGTAGAGATTATTTTGTAGCTTATCAACAACTTCAATCAAAACTTTCTTATAAATGTCTAAATGAAGATAAATGATTTCTTCAATAGTTTTTTTGTCGGTATCATTTGAAGAAGTATACCATTTATTCACATTAGATAAATTACCTTCCTTTGTTATTTCATTCAGTAAATCATTCAATGAAGGGGTAACTGGTGTCTATTTTCTCTTTGGAGTAAGCTTCTTCTTGGGTTCCCTAACTGCCTATTGTTTCTTCCTTAAAGTTCTTGTTTTCTTCAGAGTAGGAGAAGGTACTAACGAGGCTTCCGTGTTCCTTTCCACTCTTTTGAACTCAACAACCTTCCCACTATCACTATCAGAAGATGTGTCAACTGGTGAAATATATGCCTCCGGTTGAAGTCCTTCAAGCTCACTAGCTGACATGCCACTAAGGTTCATGACATTCAATTTGATTCCTTGTGCTATCTTAGATACATCCCTAATGAATTTGTCTATTTTCTTCTTATTTTTCTCCATAGATACTTTACTAGGTATAGTTTCAGCACTTCCAAATATTTCCTCAGATGGTTCTCTGGGTGCTTCAAGGAGTGTTTTTGCATACATTTCCACAACATGTAGATCAACCTCATAACCCATTTTAGTAACCCAAATAGTTCTAGGGCTTAGTGCTTCCATCCAGGTTTCATCACTTTTAATGACAAAATAGATTTTCTTGTCATACTTCTCAACTATGCTCTGAGGAATCCTTTCCCTAGCTCTCATCTTAGATTGGAAAGTCTTAAAGTAATTTGTTATGTTAAATATCTCTATCAGTTCCTATGCCGATAAAATCTTCCTGTAGTTGTTTTCCTACCGGTGTATCATAACCAAAGTCTTTGTGTCCTATACCGGGAAAATCTTTGGTGAAATATAACATAAAACAAACCAAAAGGTTTCCAAAGTGGAAACTACCCTTTTTACCTCCCTTAATCTTTTTCAGGTTATCAATAAGCTCATCTTTTAACCATTCATGCACATCTATCTTAGTATTGTTGTTTATCATTCCATGTGCACTATAAATACAAAGACTAGAAGCAAAATTGAGTCTAGTAGCATGTGTGGATTTCTATCCAAGGACCATACTTACATATCTCACATTAATGTCTTTAATGTCATTCACTCTAAGTGATCTATTGTCAGATGTGTCTCCAGTTAGGCTTGTCACCATTTTGTTGGGAATCTTCTTTGTCTTATCAGGTGTACTACCGATTGAGGGTAAACTAGTAACTCAAAATAGGGGCCTTCAACAATGCGTTTTGTTGACCAATTCAAAGACCTGATTCATCATAAAAAAAGAACACCTGTAAAATTTTAAGAGATTTCCAGAAATGTAAGAAAATCCAAAAACTTTGTTAATTTGCTCCAAAAATTAATTTTTTATGAAAAATCATAAAAAATTCATATAAAATGCAAAATCGATCCAAAAAATCTAAAATTTTTACTGGAGAGTTTTGATGGTCTTCCAAACCTGTACAAAAAATTTCCTACAACAAATCCAAGCATTTTGTGAGATATGAGTAAAATAATGCAAAACCCTAATTTTCAAAGATCTAATTTTTGAAGAATTATTTTGCATCAAATTTAAAATCACAAAGAATAGATCCTGTGTATAATTATGAGAGATTTCCAAAAATGTAAGAAAATCCAAAAAACTCGCTAATTTTCTCTCAAAATTAATTTTTTATGAAAAATCATAAAAAATTCATATAAAATGAAAAATAGATTCAAAAAATCTAACATTTTTACTGAATCTTTTTGATACTGTTCCCGACTTGCAAAAACAATTTTATGGAAAAATTCAAAGCCGTTTGTGAGATCTGATCAAAATAAATAAAAACCCTAATTTTTAAAGATCTGATTTTTAGGGAAATATTTGCATCAAAATTAAATTCACAAAGAATAGATCCTGTGTATAATTATGGGAGATTTCCAAAAATGTAAGAAAATCTGAAAAATTCTCTCATTTGCTCTCAAAATAAATTTTTTATGAAAAATCATAAAAAATTCCTAAAAATTGAAAATTTGCTCCAAAAATTCTGAATTTTGGATTGAGAGCTCCTGATACTTTCTTCAACCTGCAAAAAAAAATTGGTGCAAAATTTCCAAGCTGTTTATGAGATATGATCGAATCTCTCCAAGATCTTGATTTTGTGTCCAAAACCCTAGCTGCACAAGGTTATTCTCCAAATTGTTTTACAAAACAGCAATATAGGGTTAGAAAAATCTGCAAAAAAACATAGATCTAAGAAAAATCCATGTCCCACTGGGCGTGCCAAAAAGTTTATGGTGAAAATGGATAACAATAATAACAAAATTGAAAGGTTAAATGAATTCAACCACCAAACCCTAGCCTAACAACAACAAAGATCCACCATAACATATGAAGATTACCTAAGACAATGCAAATAACTCAAAATCACAAAGATTATACCATCACATGTCCAATAGGGTTTTGATCTCCATTCTTCCTATCTCCATTGATCTTGCTTGATATACTTGCTCTCAGATTTTTGTATGCACAAGAGCTCAACAAAGAACGGAATGTGGTTGCAAGTGGAATTGTAGTGTAGCCAAGTACTCCAAAATCAGTCATTAGGGTTTGACAATGAAGAAAGCATCTCCTTAAATAGAAGACACAATAAGAAATGGAGGGTTAAGATTGAGAGGTGTAAAAAGAGAGGTCGGCTAGGATTAGAGGGTAGGTAAAAGAAATACCAAAATAATGAAAGAGGTAGGTAGTGTATGAATTAAGAGATGAATGACATGTGTCATGTGTAGAAAAAGATAATGAAATAATTAAATAAATAAAGATTTATTTAATTAATAGAAGAAGTAGGACAATTAAATAAATAAAATATTTTTTTAATTTAGGAAAGGGATAATTTAAATAAATAAATGTATTTATTTAAATTAGAAATAAGGCTAGAAGAGGATAAATGAATTAATTAAATAAATAAAAATTTATTTAATTAATAGAAGAATTAGGCTTAGATAATCAAATAAATAAAATATTTATTTAATTAGACATGACAATTTTGAGTGTCTACACAAACAAACTAGAAAAGTTTCAAGGGTCTGGATTTTTGATTGTCTATATAGACAAGAGCATACTCTCCTACCTCTATACTTTTCTCAAACACGTAAGACACATTGTTCTTTTACCCAATTAGATTTAAGTGCCTAAGAAAACAATTAAAAAGACACAAAGTTTGTTTGTATCTCCTTGGGCAACCTACAAAAACAATGTATTAGTAGTCTTTATGGTTTTGAGCAATGAATTCTTTGACAAGCGGAGTCTTGGACCAAGGTTCTGCAGAAACACAGGCTAGTAGTCTGAAAATGTGTCTTAGACCAATCGTGAAAACCTACAAGACTCACAAAATCTAATTAATATGCAAAATTCTGTAGAAACAATGCTCACACTATTCTGCAGACAACCATGTTGAAGCACCTGTGCAGGCACTGAAATGCCTGCATACGTGTTGTAGTAGGGTCTGAAGACAGAAAATAAAAAAATGTGGAAAATAAAAAAAATAGAATGTTATACCTGCAAGTGGTCACTCTTTTCTAATGTCAGTCACATCGAAGCATGTGTGCTCGCGCCAAAACAAATAAAACAGGTTAGCGGGTTAGCACAAATTTGAAAATTTAAATTTTTGAATATGGGCGGGATTCTGTCTAAGCGCCCACGCTATTCCTAGAGCACTCACACTAAAGTCGCGTTTCTAGATTAAAAAGACTAAATTTAAAGGATTAACCAATTTTTTTAATTTTTTTTACTTTTTATGTGTTTTTCAATAATTAGCTAAAGAACAGAAAAATTGAGTGTGTAAAAAAAACAAGAAATCAAATGGAAGAGGGTTGAAATCAAACGCGTTGTTCCCATCGCACTCAAGTTGATCAATAGTCTTGCGAAAAGGGTGGGTTAGAAAATTCAAATTTAAACCCCACATGTTGAAGCATGTGCGCATGCGCCAAAGACCCTGTCACCGACGTTGATCTCCTCGCTCGTGCTGTTTCGACACCTATGACTAAAAACTCACAAAAATTAGAAGAAAATTGTTAAATGAGGGACGTGGATCCCACCTGGCATGCCAAAATGAACCAAGGGAAATTAGAATGAAAGTAAATGGTTAGTTTAAGCATAAATAAACATGAAACACTCAAACAAACTTAATAAAAACTATTATACCTCCATAGATCTCCTCTTGTTCCTCGGATTGAGTGTGATGAGATTGGAATAGAGCCCTTCTCTCACCTGATTGGATTTTCTCTTGGATTATATGTGGTTGGCTCTCCAAATGTGCACAATATGATTGATGGGAGGATGAGATGGATGGATAAATGACTAAGTGATGGATGAGTATGGATTTGGCAAGACTTTGGATGCTTGGATAGTTGTTTTGAACTCAAATGGGCAGCATAAAATTACTTGATTTGGAGATGGATAATGAAGGAGTGGAGTCTCCAATTTATAGAAGAAGGAGAGATGAAATGGAGGGCTAGGATTTATTGAAGATGGAGGGTCAAGATTGCATGTGAACTCACACATGGATCAAGAGGACTTGACAAGACAAGTGTGGATTCCAAGAGATATGCCATAAAGGAATTTTTTGTCTCCACACTCCTCAACGTTCATTGGAAAGGATTACCAATGCACCTAGGGAAGACAAAAGGAAAAAAAATATTCCTTGGATGATGAGAAGGAGAATTAAAAATTCTCTAAAAAGGGGAGCATGGGGATTGGAGAATAGAAAGGAATTAAAAATTCCTTGGGTGAAGGGATACCTATAGGAATAGAAAGGAATTAAAAATTCCTTGGGTGAAGGGATACCTATAGGAATAGAAAGGAACTAGAAATCTCACATTCACCTAGGAAAAGAGAATTTAAGGAAGGTGGTTGAGTAAGGGGACAAGGAGTTGACTTTGTGGCTAACCGTGAGGATTAGCCACTAGCAACTCATTAGAGGAGAGATTGGAAGAATGAATAGGTGAGATTAGGGAAAGTGGGATTTGTAGGAGGATTTGACTAGGAGAGAGAATGAGTGGAGACAATTAAAAATTAGAAAAAATAATGTTAAGTGGGATTAGGAGAGCTTCTAGAAGAATTAATTAGGTTGATGATGGATTAAGAAAAGGTGATTTGTAGGAATCACCTGGGTTAATTAATTAATTAAAAGGGGAGATTTAGGAAGAATTAATTTTGGATACCTTGGAAGAATGGGGGAGAATTTATTTATTAAATAAATCAATTATTGGACCATAGTGACAATATTAATTTAATTTAATCTAATTAATACTGACGAGAACAAGGATTAACATAATTAAATAAATTAACTATGCGAGAGAATTAAACTAATTAAAATAATTAATTTAAGTGACTACATATGTTGTTTGTCTTTGTGATATATTTCAAGCTAATCCTAAAGAGACTCATGTTACTGTTGTGAAGAGTCTTTTCAGATATCTAAAGGGAACGGTTGACTATGGTTTGTGGTGTCCGAAAAATGATGATTTCATGTTGTGTGCCTATACTGATGCTGATTGGGCAAGTGATGTTGATGACCGGAAGGGGACTACTAGCGAAGCATTCATTTTGGGAAAGAAGTTGGTTTCATGGTCTAGTGAGAAGCAACATGTTGTATCTCTATCTACCACTTGAAGCTGAATACATTGTTGCTACTAGCAATTGTACTCAGGTAGTTTGGATGAAGGAGATGTTGAAAGATATCAGAGTGATTTATGATGAGCCTATTGTTATATATTGTGATAATTCAAGTGCTATTAATATTTCAAAGAATCTAGTACTGCATTCTAAAACAAAGCATGTATCAATTAAGTATCATTTCTTGAGGGAGAAAGTTAGTGATGAAGAAGTCAAATTGGAATATGTATCTACAAAGGATCAGATTGCAGATATTTTCACTAAACCTTTACCTGCAAATACATTTGTCTATTTGAGAGACAAGTTAGGGATCTCTTCCCCTCCAGATGAGAACTAGATGCATGGAGTTGCATCAATCTGGTGGATTTTAGAGCCTTATCTTCTTACCTAGGTTGATGAGTTGGTGTTGCTACTCAGTCAGAGTAGTCAGTGTCTAAATCACACACTTATTCAAATGTTTAGTTGTGAGTTTATCCTCAGGGGGAGCGATTGTCCTTCTTAGAGGATGAGTTTTGTGGAGAGATTATCATGTATAGGGGGAGAGAAGCATGATCTATATTCTTTCTTTGGCATTGTTGTCAAAGGGGGAGAGAGGCATGTGAAAAAATGATTTATCTTTTGAGCTTTGTATGCATGATCTTAGGGGGAGTTTGTTGCAGATTTCTAGTGTTGATTCATTCCTTTAAATTGACCATTTTTCACATTCATATGTTGCCATCAATGCCAAAGGGGGAGATTGTTAGATATTGTTGTTGGTAGGATATGTTGTTGTCATTGGTGTTCTGGTGATTGCATTGAGTCAATCTAGTTGGTTTACCTGTTTGGGATGCTCAATCACTAAAGACATTTCATTCTTTATTGATTCCATGATGCTATGTGGTGATTTGGTCAAGTTGTGGATTTTGGTATGAAGATTGTTCTTCTGTGTGTAGTGTTGCAGTGTCCTGGTATTTGATCCATTTTTCTCTACTATGATCATTTCTTTGGTTACAGATTTGGGAGAATGTTTTTGATGTTCACGTGTATCTTCATTTCAAGTGGTTCGTGATTTGGTGCTCCACAAGTTATCTTTCTAGTCTAAATTTCTGTTGTTGAGTATTCTTGAGAGTTATCATGTTGATCGATGAAGATTTGAATAAGTGGTGTTGGTGCAACTATTGTGGATGGTTCTAATGTTCTTATTAGTATTTCTTGATCATTTCCTCTTATTCTTGTTGTCTGCATTGATCTTTGTGTGTGGTATTGGTTATTTTATTGATCTGATGATATTATTTGTGTTATGCGGTATTTCCGATGGTGTAACATGTTGTGGTTGATCTTGGCAAGATTTCTAGTGGTGATGCATGTTTGGAGATTTTATTTAGGTCCATGCTATGTCATGTATGGCATTATATTGGTCCAATGATCAATTTATGTATCATGTGATGTACTTTTGTAATTGAAGGTTGAGGGTTTGGCTGACCTTGTAGTCAAGGTTGATGAATTGTGTAAATAGGTGTTAGAGTCATGTAATTTGGGTGTTGATGTGGTGTCTGCATTATTAGAGAGTGGTGTATGTGTGCATAAGAGAATTTATCTTTCAGTGTGGTGTATTGAGCAGAGATTGTTGCAGGGCAGACAAATGAGCTTAACCAGAACTATCATCAAGCATTAGCAAATACTATTTTTGTAGTTCATGTAACCCAGATTGCAGTCCAATCATTATTGTAAGGTAGTGAACCTTCCCTAAGGGTTGGAGCCTTCTACGTCATTATATCTTGAGCAGTAAGCTCTAGGCAATGTACTTGAATGCATGTGCATTCCCAATTGTAATATTTGCATATACTACTGTAGAGTATCATCTTATTGTGGGGATGTTCCCACCATGGATTTTTCCTTAGCAGGGTTTTCCATGTCAAAAATTTGGTTGTTATGTGTGTTGATGTTATTGTTTTTGTCTTTATTCTTGCGACAGATGATTAGATATGAGATTGTGCTTAATTTGTTAGATTTGGTTAAAACTGATTCACACCCCCCCCCCTCGCAGTTTTCCTTCATTGTTTTTGCCAACACTTCAATCTCTATGAGCTCTTGTGGCATCAACTGTCAGATAATTTGAAGAAAATGAATGAAACAAGGTACAACTTCTGGTATGGTACCTTAATCATCTATCTCATGTTTTACTTTATGAAATAATTGTCTAGGCTAAATGATGTTGTCTAGAGAACAGATATACCAATTACTTTTTAGATTAGGGATCATAGAAATAGGTTTCCAAATAGAAGACAAAGTGACATCATGTATAATGGTTTCTTCAAAACTTTTCAAAATGAAATGCAAATGAGGTGGAGGATACCTAGCTAGGTCACAAAGAGAAACAAGAAAGTTATTACTTTTGTGGTTGACAAGGAAAATTATTATATGGAGGTTATCGAGCTGAGAAATTCATGGCTTTGAAAGCTACCTTATGAGGCCTCTTTTGCAAATATGAGAATGTGTTTTCATTGATTTCAAACTTTTTGTCATTGATGATAACTTTGGTCTGGAGGGATGATCAGTTGTGATCCAGAGTAATGCATTACCAAAGGATTGGTTATGAGTTCATTTGTGTGGAGATGGATTGTGGTTCCCTTGGATGGTATATTTGGTTGTCTTTTTTTTTTTTTTTTTTATAACTTTGGAGGTGTATTATATGGTTCGTAGTTGAAGTTGGCTAAAGTTGATTGTCTTGGTGAATAGTCTATCAAACGAGGTATAGTTTTATGGTCTACATTATGGCACATTTTGTTATCATTGTTTTCAATTCTAATATGATGTTGGTGGATGCAAATGATTGATATATCCTAATTTTTATGTTCTCATTTGATCTACAGTTGAATTGTGATGGTCTAAGTATTGGCATGTACAATGACAATGTGACAATTTGCAAGCTTTTGTTGCATTCCTCTACCTTTAGTAGTTTTGGTGGTGTGGTTCAATGATTTTGCTATGTTTGTGTCAGGTGATTCTATGTTGTGCATTCACAAGATTCTTTGTGGTTCGCATCATTTTTTGAGTAAGTTTTATTTGTGTATTTTATCTATTCTATCCTTTAGAGCCGACCTGTGAACTTTTGGTTCATGTGGTAGCATGCAGAGTTGTAAGATTGATATGTGATGGATTGAAAGATGTGTCGACATGGTGTGATACTTCACACATTTCATTTTTCCTTCTTCATTTATTTGGAGGTTGTTTTTGGGTCAACTATTTATATCCTACACATTACACCTAACTATGTTGACTAAATTGATGTTTCTTTGGTTATGAATGGTATGTAAAGATGAAATCTATTTGGAGGATGATATATGTTGTATGAGCAAGATGAAAAGTTATGTATGGTGTATCTTATAAGTGAGAAGGTATATTGTATAGTCCATTTTATCTTTCCCTAAGGTTGTACGCCTTAGTCTTGCAAGTCAAAATCAAAAGTAGTGAGCTTCCTTGGCCTCGAGCCTAAAAATTTGTAAATTATTTTTTATATAGTGGGATAGTTCTCACTATGGTTTTTATCTCATTGGGTTTTCCACGTAAAATATTGGTGTTCATGTGTGATTACTCTTTTTTTTTCGGTTATTTCTTCTACGCATTGTAATTAGAATGACTTGTTAAGTTGGTTAAATTTTAATATATGTTGATTCACCCCCCCTCTCTCAGTATCCAAGAGTGTTCAACAATTGGTATCAGAGCAAGGCTCTGAAAAAAATAGTCTAATGATTGGGGTAGATCTAGGATTCAAACACAATGGTTTAATTTGAAGATTTGGACGGTATGGAACAAGATGAATGAGATATTGATTCAGTTGTAGATATTGAAGGAGAATTAAGACTAGCTATGTCTGATCTAGAGGTTTATCAAAAAAAATTCAAGAAAGCATAAGAACATGTTGTCCACATGAAAAGATAAATTGATCAAGGGTTAAAGACCAGTAATGATCTTGAAACAAACCTACATAAAAAATCCAAATAATGCACTAAGCTTGAAGAATAAATGATTATGTTGAGGAAAGAATTAAAAGAGGTAAAATAACAAATTGACAAGAACTTGAAGGTTAAAGGCAATAGTGATATGTCTAAAAAGATCCTAAGTGCTCAGAAACCATCTAAAGACAAAGGCGAACTTGGATTTGACAAAGAAGAATGTTCTAAAATACCTTGCAAAGATGAAAAAGGAAAGAAAAAGGTCAAGAATGAATCTAAGAAGACAAAGGAATATCAAAAGGGTTTCACTCGGGTCTATAACAAGAAAAAATTCAACAAGCCTCCTCCTGCTCAATCTAGGTACTCTCGATCTTTCAATTGTAAATGTTATACATGCAATAAATTTGGACACAAAGCTAGTGGATGTAGAAGTCAAGACAAATCAAAATCATTTAATGGACAATGCTATGCTTGCAATAAGTTTGGGTATAAGGAAAATTAATTCAGAAGCAGAATGATGTATGGATATGTTAATATAAACAATGGCAGAAATGTCCAGTCTTTCAATGGTTATTGTTATACATGAAATAAATATTGGCACAAGGTTGTTGAGTGAAGATCTAATGTTATAAGGAATGGAAGTGGTCCAGAACAAGGTCCTGTTAGGCCCAATATGGAAAGCTAATGTACTGAGAGGGGAGGGGTGAATCAGTACTCCAAAACTTTTCTTCAATAATAACTTTATTGTTATGCATAAACCAAATAGTGCAGTAACATAATATAAAGCTAAAACAAATAGATAACAATCATACATGATTCACTCCATAACACATATATTTTGGTTATGCATAAACTCTTGGTTAGAGAGAAAAATTGTGGTGGGGATAGCACCCACAACTTCACTATTGCAATAATAAAGAGTGCTCGGTTAGAGCTACATGTTTAGCTATTTCTGATAGCTTACCCTATTAGGAGTATCTAGATCTGTTAGATCTACCTTGCTAAAGGATTTCACAACAGTTAAACTAAATGCTACACCTGGTTAGAGGCTTTACAATTTATAGACTTGACTAGAGTCTTTTAACCTATTAAAGGTTTCTCTTACAACTTCAAAATATTACAATAAAATCATTACAAATATCTACAACTTTACATCTAGAATGTTATAGCAGATTCTATGTGCTCAGAATAAGTTACCTTGCTTATAGTATACCTCAGTAACCCATATAGTAACTCGTTAAACCCTTCTATTTACTCTGTTCTTCAACTGTGCTCTGAAAACCTTCTCGGTGACCTCTATGTCTCTATAACAGTCTTCTTACACTCATGCACACACCCTTAATTCTTAACTCATGTTGTATAAATAGATCTCTTATGTCCGTGATCCATTCATTGCTTCAATCTTACAAATATGATTTATCGAATGAATAACCATGCAAATTATTTCATTGGTTAGATGACATCAAAATCATACACAATCTTTAAGTGCAATTTCCAATGTGATAACGGTTAGATGTTCCTCGATCTTGTAACACATTTTTATATGTATGTCCAGGTTCAATGAATCTGGTAACACATTTCACTCGGTGTATATCAACTAGGTGTGTCATCTTTGCTTCTCGGTAGACATGAAATGATACTCGGTAGACAGCTCGGTGTATACTACGTTTTGAGACTACTTTCTTCTGTAACCGACTAGATTGTTCATACCGACTGAATATCTCAGTAGAGATAACCGACTAGAGTATATAGAATAACTTTGAATATAAAACTAATGGCAAATTGATAAGTAGTAACAATCTCCCCTTTTGACATTAGTTGAGATGTTTGACAAAAACTACTTTCAAAGTTATAACTCAATAATCTATATACTTGCAAAATTTGACTATACTGATAGTATATACAATAGTCAATAATATAATATATCCAGATATACTCCCCTTATCGATATACTGTACAAAACTCTGATTTTACATGCTTTGTGATCTATTCTCGTGTGTTGCTCTTGATCTTTGCTTACTATCTTGTTCACTGCTCTTGGATACTTTGCTTGCTCTGCTCGGTATACTCCCCCTGTATACTATACTCCTTTTGTTTGATTTTATACTTTGATGCTTTGAATGCTACACTCCCCCAATAATATATCACTCCTCTAATACTATATCATATCACTCCCCCTTTTTTGACAAACATCAAAACTTAATTACCATTCGGGGGTGGTAACTAGTCAAAAATGAATTTGTACTTGGTCTGGGCTTCGGTGAGAGCGACAGAGAATGCAATCTTTACACTGTCCATTAAAGAATTTTGTGCTTGAATATCAACCAATAATGATATTAAGCCATCTAGAGTGCTTCCCTCTTGTGTAGTAGATAAGGAGGTGGCTCGGTTGATCTGTTCTTGGATGGATGAAAGATGAGGAAGGAATAATGTCTCAAGTGTCATTATGTCCATCCGGATCTTATGTTCTTCATTTCTTAGGTCCAATTGTTGAGCCATGAGTTGTTGTAGCTTTGTATAAAAATTCTAAATGGAATTTGGCTCTGTGGTCAACTTGCTTGAGAGATCGGTGATCTCTTTCTCAATTGCCTCTGTTTTATTCTTAATGTCTTTAATGAATAAAGAAAATGTGTAGAGTTTCTAAAATAAATAAAGAATGTGCTTGAGTTGAGGAGTCAACTCAACAATAAATTTGACAAGTTTAACTTTGCCAATAGCTATAGCTTTCTGTACCTCTTCTATCATTTTTTCAGTGAGCTCTTTGTCTTTTAGCTTGCTCAAATACTCTGATGCATCTACTCCAAATGTCTCTATCTTTGTTAGGAGTTCATCCAATTGAATGTGGATGGTTGCATCTGTTGATACTATAGCTTCAGGTAGCATATCTATTAAGAGTGCCTTTACCTTCTGAAGTACTTTATTTTTCTTTTGAATCGCCATTTTCTTCTCTTGATCGGCCTTTGCTTTGCATAGTTCACTAAAATCAATGAGTGCTTGCCCCTTTAATTTTGATATGTCTACATTGGGCAACACTATTGGTTTTGACAAATCAACTTTAAAACTATGTTTTTTCATCTTCTTTTCTTTAGCTTTCACCGATGGAATTAAGACAAGGGCTTGTGAGGCTTGATGACCCTCGGTAGGTTTCTCGGTAGAGGCAACACTTTGATCAGTTTCTTTAGCCTCTGTAGAGTCCTTTGGTGTCTCGGTACTTGGTGTCTCAGTTGCAACATTCTCAGTGCTAGAAGGTGCTTGAGATGTCTGTTCTTGAGTAGTACCTTCTCCTATTGTAGACTTGTAACCTTCGGTGCCTTTCTCCGTGTCATGAGGGGTTTCGGTTGAGATGGGTTGCTTGACCGGTGGATAAGGCTGAACTTGTTCCAAGACTGATTCACTAGATACAAGTTTTGCATATGCTTTGCCTTCTATCATTTCATGTTCCGGTGCCTATGTATCCATGACATCTTCATCTATTTGAATGGTGTCAATAGGGTCTTTCTCGGTAATAGTAGGATCTTGCTCGGTGACATCAACAATTTCAATTTTAGCTTGCTCACCAGCATCCTTGATTTTAAATATTTCCTGCCACTTTGCTTTTGTCTCATTTTCCACTTCAATATACAGCCCATTCATCAGTTTTAAGGCTCTTTGTTTGACAAGAAACTTTGAGTTGTAGGTTGTCAGATATTCTTTTATTTCAGCTACTGACATGTCAGGAAATAGATGAACCAGACTTCTCTCTCTGATCTATTTCTCTAAGTCCATTGCATACTTCCACCTATTATCAATATGTAAATAAAGTTCATTTGGAAGTGACTTTGCTAGTTCTAATGGAGCTAACCAGAATTTTAGAAGTGTGTAGATGACAGCTTCTTCAATTTGTCTCTTCTCATCATTATTTCTGGTTTCATAGTTGACATATCTAAATGATCCAAATCCTCAATATTCTTTTAGATTAGCACAAAAGTTTTCAACACTATGTATATTTACCTTCTTGCTCTTGACAATCTGAAATTTGCTTGCATCCTCTGATTCGGTATCACTAGACTCTTTTGCCAAAATGAGTCTCTGAGTAGATTTCTTGTAGGTCTTTGTTACCCTGGGAATAGTAACACTCTTTGTTTTCTTACTCGGTGAGGCTGCATATGCTCTTGTGTTAGGTCACTTTGGAGGTGGAGTCGGTGAGGCCTTTGATGTGTCTTGTTTCTTTCTCTTCAACACTTTTCACTTAGGCAATTCAGTGCTCAGTGTTATTGCTGCCTCTTGGGCTTTAGATTCCTCTTCGGTAATGGCAATGGTGCCTTTGACAGGTGTAGAGGAAGAGTCTTCTATGAATTTCTCTGACAATGCCTTTATCATTTTTGTTGCCTTTCTTGTAGCTTTGGGTATTACAATGCTCATCTTTACCTTTTCCTTCACTTCCTCATAGGTTCCATACCTTAGCTTAGTAGCATGCCTCGGTAATGAGAGAAATGCATCAATTTGTTGTTGTGTGATGTCAAAATCAATCTTGTATCCCATAGGTGACAAAGATTGAGTTCTTGGTTCCACAACATTCACATAACAGTAATCGATGTCAACTTCAAAACATATATCATTTTTGTATTTCTCCACTAGCTGGGGTGAAATTCTATACCTATTATGCATTTTCTCCTGGAACTTACTGAAGTAATCATCCATAATATCATTAAAATTATCACCTAACTTCTTAATGAAGTCATTTATCTAATGGTTGATTGGTCGGTGTAGTTCCCAAACAACTTTACCGACTGATCGAAAGAATTTTTCAAAATAGAAAAACATGCATACAAGTAATGATCCAAACTTTAATGTATTAGCCGAGTTGTTTTTCTTTGGCTTCCTAATGGTGTTTAGATTCTCAAATAGGTTATTTAGCAACACCTCACATAGATCAATTTTCATTCCCTTTTTCACAATTTTATAGGCCAGGTCTACTGTTGCACAGGGTACACTATTTTCCCTTGCTAATTGGAAGAAACAGTAACCTATAACTCTTATGGAAAATTTTAGTTCTTCATCTGTGACATTATTCAGTTTCAATCCTCTGCAATTTGATTCCACTTTGGTTAAACTGATCAATTCCTTCTATGATACCATCTTTTGGGCTCGGGGATGATCATAAATGGGGTAACCAGTAATCAGATGAATGATTTCCTTGGTAATCTTAAATGGTTGCTCTTCTAGCCACATAAAATCATCATGAACTCTACTCAAAACAAACTTAACCCACTGGGGTTTGAACACATGGGGATAGGTTAGGGCTTCAGTTAATCCCTTGATCTTGATGTGTTCATACTTGCTATTCAATTTACCATTGGTGCATAGCTCATCATAGGTGTCTTTAATTTCAACATGACCGAGTTCTTCAACACGACATTTGGTGAAGAATCTCACATCCTCGACTAACAACACTCTATCCGGGATGAGTGAAAAAGTGGTTTTATCATCTGGTTCAGATGCAACTTTGGGATTCAAAGAGTATTTTAGTGAGGGCTTCTCTACATTCTTGACAAATATGGGATCTTGGATCTTGGGCACCATTATAGATTTCAGATAAAAGCTAACAAAGGATCCTTAGGGTTTCAGGATTTTCAAATGACTGATGCTTTATATTTAGCAGATAATGGCAACTAGATACAATCAATAAATCAGCTTAACAATACATTGAGATTGATGTAAATATTTTGAATTTTCTTTGTAGGAGGTTTGATCACCTTTGATTCACTTTTCTCTGCTCTCTCGAAAACTTGGTAAGTTGAAAATGAACCGCAAAAATGCTTTAAGTACACCATATGCCTTATCGGGCTCTGTGTGGGTTAGGTCAAAAACATTAAATGCACTCGGTTCCACTAAACCTTCTTTCCTTTTTCTTGTTTAACTGAGTAACCAAACTTCCTTCATTCACCGACTAGACAGGTTTCTTGTATACACCGACTTGACAGGTTTCCTGTATAGTGCTTCAAAAGACTTTGATATAATTTCAAACTTATTATTACATCTTAATTATGCATATTCGTATTAAGTACAAAATAAAATAGGAACTGTTAAGATTTAACCTTGAGAGAATGCAGTCCCTTCATACCTTTACTGATTAATTTGGAATAGGTGCACCTAACTCGGTAGGTAAGGTGCTTTCTTCATTTGACACAATTTCCTTCTTTTTCCAAATCATATTTAATTTGTCTTTTATTTCTTCAGTGTCTTTTCTAGGTTGATCTCTACAATCTCCAGCTAAGTGTCCAACTTTGTGACAATGAAAACATGCCATACCAGGATTTCTCCATGATCTTCGGTTGTTCATTCCAAACCTTATAAATCAGTTGGCACTTATATGTCCATATCTTCCACAACATTCACACCATATCCTTGTATTGCAATCACATGGTACTACAGAATACTATCGGTAAGGATGTGTGTGAGTTCGGTAACCTCTAGCATTTGCTCGGTGTGCAGACCACATATAGTTCTTTTTCTTAACCCAGCACTTCTCGGTACTATGTCCATATCTATTACAATTTTTACAAAACCCTTTGAATTTTGCCTTCTGATAATTGTTAACAGACTTTTTCCTACATTGATTAGATGTGTGACCATATTTATTCCAATTGTAACAATAACCTTTGGACCTAGTGACATTCAGTTGCTTACCTTTTCTGATTTAACTCATGTTGGCAGTGTGACCTTGATTTCCATAGTAGTTGCAAATAGGCTTCTTTCTTTTGATGTTATTCTTGTTTCCAGCTTGCTTTGATGACTCTCCTCTCTCGGTGGTATGAATTCCCTTCTCGGTAGAGTCTTTTCCTTTGTAACTGAGTCCTGCATCTTTGTTGGGCCTTCTTGTATTCAGTTGCTCATCCAACATCTTTGATGCTTCATAACTCTTCTTGAGTGTTTCTTTGGATTTCTTCTCTGATTCAATTTCATCGGTCAACCTTGATACTTCAAGTTTCAATGCTTGATTCTCATCATTTTTTAGAATTGTTTCATGATGTGCATGACCTAATTGATCTGACAGATTCTATTGAATTCCAGTCAACCTTGTGATTTCATCATTCTTATCAGATACTAAGACTTCAAGTTGTTGTTTCTCTCTTTCTAGATTTCTTACTTTATTCTCAGTTTTCCTCAATGCATCAAGATTTTCAGTCATCTGTGTGCTGAAATGTTTATGTTCTCTTTTCATTGCTTTCAGTTGATCAGCCAATGCTTTGTTTTTTTCTTTCAATACTCCAATCATTTCTTCAGTTTCTTCAAATATACTGTTCTCAGATGATGTCTCAATTTGTTCCACTAACTCTTGAGAGTCCTGCAAATCATCAAATAATCTTCTTCTTACTTTCAGAGATTTTTGCATTTGTCTTTGCATGTCTGCAATCACTTGATCAGCATGATCCAGTTCTTCTTGCAGATATACAATCCTCTGAGATTGTTTATATCCTTCCATTGATAAGATCTTTCTCTTTAGGCAGTTAAACCCTTTTCCAAGATTCAAGGTCCAATACCAGTTGTTAGGCCCAATATGGAAAGCTAATGTACTGAGAGGGGAGGGGTGAATCAGTACTCCAAAACTTTTCTTCAATAATAACTTTACTTTTATGCATAAACTGAATAGTGCAGTAACATAATATAAAGCTAAAACAAATAGATAACAATCATACATGATTCATTCCATAACACATATATTTTGGTTATGTAGAAACTCTTGGTTAGAGAGAAAAACTACGATGGGGATGGCACCCACAACTTCACTACTACAATAATAAAGAGTGCTCAGTTAGAGCTACATGTTTAGCTATTTCTGATAGCTTACCCTGTTAGGAGTATCTAGATCTGTTAGATCTACCTTGCTAAATGATTTCACAACACTTAAACTAAATGTTGCACCTGGTTAGAGGCTTTACAATTTATAGACTTGATTAGATTCTTCAACCCTGTTAAAGGTTTCTCTTACAACTTCAAAATATTACAATAAAATCATTACAAATATCTGCAACTTTACATCTGGAATGTTATAGCAGATTCTATGTGCTTAGAATAAGTTACCTTGCTTATAGCATACCTCGATAACCCATATAGTAAATCGGTAAACCCTTCTGTTTACTCTATTCTTCGACTGTTCTCTGAAAACCTTCTCGGTGACCTATGTGTCTCTGTAACAGTCTTCTTACACTCATGCTATATAAATAGATCTCTTATGTCGATGATCCATTCATTGCTTCGATCTTACAAATATAATTTATTGAATGAATAACCATGCAAATTATTTCATTGGTTAGATGACATCAAAATCATACACAATCTTTAAGTGCAATTTCCAATGTGATAATGGTTAGATGTTCCTTGATCTTGTAACACATTTTCATATGTATGTCCAGGTTCAATGAATCTAGTAACATGTTTCACTCGGTGTATATCAACTCGATGTGTCATCTTTGCTGCTCGATAGACATGAAATGATACTCCGTAGACAGCTCGATGTATACTACGTTTTGAGAATACTTTCTTCTATAACCGACTAGACTATTCATACCGATTGAATATCTCGATAGAGATAACCAACTAGAGTATATAGAATAAATTTGAACATAAAACTAATGGAAACTTGATAAGTAGTAGCAAGTCCTACTTGTCATAATTGTAAAAAATCAAGGCACGTTTGTAGGTTCCTGTAGAGGAAAGAATGAGAAGACCTCTACTCCAAAAAATAAGAATGATATTTATGATAGAAAGGAGAATATGCATAAGACGTGGGTGAAGAAATCTGATGAGAATGTAGATAGAAAGACAATGAATGGGTTTGTACCTACTAGAGGTGTAGATGTTTCCTCTATAAACTAAATAAAATGCATTATTTGAGGGGGAGAACTCATTGAATACCTTAAGGACACCCTTATTGTGTGGATGTTGGATTGGTTTCAACATGACAAATATTGGGAAGGTATTTCTATAAAATTTAGGATGTTTGCAGTGATCTGTGGAGGTATTTGTAATCATTAGTATAACATAGTATAAGCTTTTTGTATGTAATGGTCAAATGCATTTAAGAAAAAAACCCTGTTGGTGGAGATAATAGATAAATTATGATTAAAAATTTATTTTGATCACTTGAAATATTGTGAATTCCAGTGTTGTTGTATGCAAAAGAAATTTTGGTGCAAACCCTAGTGACAGAGTGTTTCGAGGTATTATGCAATTAATTTAGTTTTTGTGCTCAAGATGGCTACATAGATTGTTGTTGACATGTATTTGCATCCATGACTGTGATTCAAACCCTATCCTTTTGTTGTGATAGAGAGATATAAGGACGGAGCGTTGTCGAAGGTACTACTAGATGTTGTATACATGGAGGATATTAGGGCTTATATCCTTGTGCCCTCAATAGAGGTTAATCATCTAAAGATTAGTGATTTGTGGAAGCAATTGGTGGAAGATAATTTGATGACATTCAAGAACCAATATAAGCATATTCCAAATGGTTGAACATTTGGAAGTTCCTTGATTTTAGCTATTATCACGCATGGATCCTAGTCATCTTCAACCAAATTCAGGGAGATGTGATGTTTTTGGACTGCCCGCATAAGATCAGGAAGGATTCTAATAGGGCTTTGATAGGACTATGCATCACTATCATACTTCTTGTTCTTAAATTGGTGAATAATGATACTATGTATAAGAAAACGAGTGCAAAATATGACAGAAGGGCTATGACTATTGAAGACGTCACTAATCCAGGTATCCGCTATGTGACTAAGGGTTTGGTGTACAAGATTTATTATCAAAATTGTGAGGGTTTTACCACCACCACCACAATATTCTTTTCTTATAAAATGGTGGTTGAAGGAGAGAAGTTTGATCTTTGTGAGCTTCTGAGACAACAACTTTTGGATAATCTAGATAGGAAGAAGAAAAGAAAGTATCCATTCAGGTATTGGTCGCTGACAATTTTCTTATCTTTCATGTTTCTGAATGAGCTCTTTGGTGTTAAAAGTAAAGTTTGGAATAAGTTTACTCCTATAGCAGCACAAATAAAACATCATATTAAAAATTTTAATTACAATACAAAAACATAATATACTACAAATTTTGGATGGTCCAATAATTTTCAAGATAAGATGTAGGAAAGGGAGAGGATTCCTTCTAGTTTGGTCCAAAAATTTAGAAATGAGATCACTTTATTGCTCAATAAGGATCATTTCTACATTGAAGCTACAAATCCAAGGATTGCTTCACTACCTGAGTTACCTTATGCAATATCAGAGGAGTATGTGGAGAAGAACATTGAGACCTTATTGCAGTTATTGATGGATCGACAAGTAATAATATTTGGGACTATAGTAGAGATTTTGAACAACATGATTTGGAAGAAGGTTGAAACTGGAAATGAAAACTGGATGGAGAACTTATACAAAAAGATAAATTTACCCATAGTAGAAGAAGACTTTGGAAAGAAAGCATAGCAGAGAACTAGGTTGGTTTTTGCCTCTCCTCTGGTGAAGATTTGTTCCTTCAAAACCCTAATAAGAGAAGTTTCAAGTGAGAAAAAAGGTTAGTGACCTAAACAAAAGGCAACAAGAGATAAATCTATTTTGGAGCTTAACATTGAGGAAGTAGATAGCAGCAACATAGATGAAGAGGTGAAAAAAAAGAAGTTTGTCATTAAAAAGAGGTCCACAAGGAGAGAAATTAAGAAAGAGGATGTTGAAGAAGAAGAAGACACTATGTCTCTTAGTCAAAATAAGAGAACCAAGGTCTCTCTGGCAAAGATCCCTGCAAAGAAAAGGAAGTGAAGAAGAAAGAACTAGAGAAGACAAAAGGAAAGAAAAAGAAGACATGTTCCCCTCATGTTCATGTTGATTAACAACCACTTGATCTTGATAATTTGGTGAATGCAATTTGTCAACATGGTTCCTTGGAGGTGTCTGTAGAGTTACATAAGGATGCCCCTCTAATAGACAAAGAGAAGATAGAAAAGACTATTATCTAGTATCTAATTACCTTTGACAAGAGTGTGAGTGATATTATAGATAAGTTACATCTGCAGTTGTTAGAAGCCTTCACAAGAAAAAGAAAGGATACATTTATGAAAGAATCCAGCATTAGGACATGGGCTTTAGATATGGTGTGTAGTACTTTATCCAGTGAAGATACAAGATTGTGCAAGCTCTTAATACAAGGTTTAGAACAAAAGAAAGAGTAAATATCATAATGAGGGAAGATTTGGATGACTATTAGAGGATAGTCAAGCAAATTGAGGATGTAGGATCTAAGGATACAGAAAAGATAAAGAAGATTTTGTCTTCTCCTACGGAGAAGACAGACATGGGAACTGGTCTAAAAGGGAGATTTGGAGAATAAAACTAATGAATAGTTAAGTGGTGATGGAGATTCGAGAACCGGTCAAGGTGATCACATGGAGATTGCTACTTGTATATTAAAATAGTTATAGAAAATATTTCAAAGAAAACACAACAAGAGGAGAAAAAGGGTTTGGAGAAAGAACAAGAAAAGGGGAAGAAGATAGAGAAAAAAAGGAGTACCATGTTTACTGGAGAATATTACGGTCCTTCTAAAGACTCTGCATCAAAATTATTAAAGCTGCAATTACAATTTGAACTAGTAATTACCACTGAGGTACTTCAAGTACCTATGACACAAAGTCAAATAGATCTTAACTAATTGTCCCCCTACATAGGTTACACGTGGGTGATATACTTCACCACTCTGCATGCAAAAGTTTCATCATATTATAGTTGCATAGTATATAGTTGATCAATGATACAGTGAAGTTTCTCCATGAGAAAATTCTAGAAGTTGTGTTGGATGAGACTCTAATTAATGCAAATTAGCTACAGGTGTTTCTTAATGGATTAAAAGATCATGCTTCTAACTTGAAAGTGACAATTTTAATGGATGATGAAAAGAGATTAGAAGAGTTAGTGAATAAATGTATAGTTGCACATAGCCGGTTGCAGGAAGGAATGGGATTTTTTGAAAAGAGTGTGAAGCATGCAATGGTTGCATATCAGTTTTGTCACCAATGGCCTATATCCACCAAAGACATTAAGGGTCAAATAGACTTTTTGGAAGCACAAATCATACAATTATCTAGTTCTATAGACTTGAAGAAGGATGTAGATGGTAATAGAAGATTGAAGATAGAAAATTTGTATATGTAGTTAAATCTACTAATTAATTAGAAGGAAAAGATTAAGGCATAGTTTGGTCATATGAGAGATATTGTAAAGTTACATCTCACGAACATGGTGAGACTTCTTGTAGACTCTTAGAAGTTGGATTAGGAAATAAAGGTTTTGAGTAGTTGTAGTGAGGCAAAGGATCTTCTTTTGAATATGGAAAGATAGCACAACATTTTAACCTCTATGGACAATGAGTGGAAGACCTCTTGGTCTCATCTCAAGTATTTTGATAAGGGAATTATTCTCGCAACTATGTAGACTCCTTAATTTTTACTAGTAAGACAATTTTGTTCTTATACATACATATGCAGGTAAGTACAAGGCTAGTGAAATGTAGTTTTGGTTTTCAATTTTTTTATATACTAATGAAATAGCTCTGATTTTGGGAAGACAACTAAGAGGGGGGTGAATCAGTTGTCTCAAAAACTTATGCAACTTAAACTTATTCTCAAATATGATAATTAAGCATGAAAGCATGAATAAACAACACATCAAGAACACACATAACACCAAGATTTTTGACGTGGAAAACCCTCTCAAGGGAAAAACCACGGTGGGAACACACCCACAATAAGATGATACTCTGTTAGAAGAATTAGAAATATTACAATGGGGAATGCATAAGCAATCAAGCACACCGCCTAGAGCTCACTCCTCAAAAACAACAAAGGCTACAACCCAGGGAAGACTCACTATCTTACAAACAGATTTAGATCAAATCTAGAAGATCATGAATTGAAGAATAGCATCTCCTTAATGTCTAGTTATAGTTCCAGTTAAGCACATAACAACTTTCCTTCTTCACACTTCTTCTCTACCTCCAAATGATGTATACATTCAGCACACATACATTTTGATTCTCATCCATACACACATTCAATTACAAAGATCATACATTTGTTTATACATGACATCAACCTTGTGAAGATCAACAAGGTTGACCTAATTACAAAAAAATAATCACATGCGCTACAATATCACATGCAGACCAAGAAATGTTGGCTAATACATAGCATGGACCCAAATCACATGTCTTGAACACAAAAAACCTCCAAGAATTATGTATCAAACATCCACAACACGCTACAAGCATCCGAACGACCAAAAATATGAAGAATAATAATACACAAGAGAAAATAATCAATTACGCACACAACGACCAATGTGGACCACCAACATAATAGGCACACGATCCAAAAACATCCACAAGCATCATGAATTGCTACCACAACATCTGCATCAACACAAATTACTAGAATCATCAGCATCAATATATCAAACCTCAAGAACACTAACTACAATGACTATCAACCTTGTAAAATCACTTGCGGAGCTCTAAACCATGAACCATCTTAAATGAGGATATACATCAACATCCCCAAACATATCTCCAAATCCATAGATTGAGATATTACAATGCAGATCAATGCATATCAAAATACTAACACTTTGTCATCACTTAACAACAAAAAAACCAGCCACAACATAGATACCAATAACTCAATTAAATCTTCATGCAAACCTTTGAAAATTGCATTGAATCATCTATACACAATCCTCTACAAACCCTTTAATCCATAAACTTTTATCATCAACATGTTGAACAAACAATCTCACTGAACTTCACTACTTCACTATCACAGACAAAGAAATATGTTGACATCAATGACAAAACATATCTCAGATATCACTAAAGCACATGTTTGCAGCATACTTCTAGCAATCTCCAACATTATCCCCCTTTGGCATTGATGGCAACATATGATGTGAAAAATAATCAATGACAAAGAAATCAACAACTCTCTCATATTACTCTCTCCCCCTTTACAAATCTCTCTCTCCCAACATAGTTTTTCACATGAATCTCTCCCCCTTTGACATCAATGGAAAACGCACATATTTTCACCACAAAAATGACACAAAACTAACTTACTAACTACTCCCCGTAAGTAGCAGCCTCCACTCATCAATCCAGATCACAAGATATGACTGTGAAATGCACCAAATTGATGCATACCAATGCACCTTAGTTCTGATCAGGAGGGGAAATCACCCCTAACTTCCCTCTGAGATACTTGAAAGTATCTTTAGGCAAAGGCTTCATGAAAATATCTGCAATCTATTCCTTTGTAGGCACATACTCCAATTTGACTTCCTTTTCATTTACCTTGTCTCTCAAAAAGTGAAACTTGATAGATATATGCTTAGTCTTTGAATGCAACACCAGATTCTTAGAAATGTTAATTGCACTTGAATTGTCATAATAGATAGAAATAGGCTCATCATACACTACTTTGATATCTTTCAACATCTTCTTCATCCATATCACCTAAGTACAATTGTTAGTAGCAGCAATATATTCTACCTATGCAATAGATAAAGAAATAGAATTTTGCTTTTTGCTCAACTATGAAACCAATATTTTTCCCAAGAAAAATGCACCACCACTAGTACTCTTTCAGTCATCCACATCTCCTACCCAAACAACATCAGTAAAAGCACTCAAAGTAAAATCATTATCTTTAGGATACCATAGACAAAAATCAATAGTTTCTTTTTTTCTGACTATTTAATGCAATCCCAAAAAGAATTTCATCTCTCCAATCATAGACATCTCAAATTCATTCTGCATTCATTAGCATATTCTTTCCACAAACTATCATTTCCTCCAAAAATAATATCATCAACAAAAACTATCATTAACAATCAGAATGTTATCATGATCAATCTTGAAGTACAAATTACTATCAGTAGTACCTGTAGACACCTAAAAATGGTCAACACTTGCGGAATCATACTTTAACATTTGCGCATTGCCTTATTTTAGGGTTTTTGCATCACATTAACATTTCTCCTATGTTACGCACTTGGTTTTTATCATTTACGAGCATCAAGTCGTTCTTCTACATTCTTCAGTTGTCTCGTTTTCAAAATTGGTCTTGTCGACAACAATCTTCGGTCATGATTTTGGTCAATCACATCAATGTGAGTGCTAATTTGTCATCATTTTGGACATCATCAATCCTAATTAGGGTTTTGTCCTCTTGTCAATCTTGTCATTTTGCGATTGATTTGTCATCGATCGTTATCATTTTCAATCTTGTCATTTTGCATTATCATTTTCAATCTTGTCATTTTGCGATCAATTTGTCATCGATCGTCGTCCTTCTTAGTTGTGTTAATTTGGATCAATTGGTCATTATTCCTCGTAAATTGGTGCATTTATCAATCAAATCATTTATCACATTGATCATTTATCAATTCAAAATCATGATCGAATCAACATCAAATCAATTTTATATCAAGACCTAATTGTCATCCTTGCATTTCTAATTTATCTTTTAGGGTTTTATGATTTATTCATTTAACCTTATTTGTCATTTCTCCCTCTAGGTTAAATAATTTATTTATTTATCCTAGGTCTTTGTGTCACAATTAAATGTTTATTTAATTGGCTAACTAATTCCTCCCTCTTTGTGAATTAATTAATAAATGAAAAATTGTTAATTAATTCACTTAATTACCTAATTTCCTAATTTTTCATCAATTTCTAAATTCCCTCTTTGTGAATTAATTAATAAATGACAAATTATTAATTAATTCACTAAATTCCTAATTTCCTCATTTCTAATTTCCTAATTCCTATTTTCCAATTTTTCTAATTTTCCTAATTTCTAATTCAATTTCCTCCTATTTTTGTAAATTAATTAATGAATGAGAAATTATTAATTAATTTACCTAATTTTCATCAATTTTCTAATTTCCAAGTCATTATTTTCCAACTTAATTTTCTAATTTCTCCTAAATTCCTAAATGTCTATTTCTATTTCAAAATCTTGTCATAAATCCTTGCATAGCAATTTCTCATAAATTGTCATAAATTGTCATAAATCCTTGCATAGCAATTTGTCATACACATGTCATAATTTTGCTATTCTTGATTTGAATTTCCATTCGAATCACTATCATGCTAATTTGATCATCTCTCCAATTTTTCTATAAATTGGATGAATTTCTTCAATCTTGGCTAATGAGAATAATAATCACTTTGTCGAATCAATCACGCTACGAGTATTCTTGAGCAATCATCTTGTCTACTTGCTTTCATATCATGATCATGCACTAGTAGGTGAGATCCACAACAAAGGCTATTTGGAGAAGAAAGAAGGACAATGGAGCCTCATGGAGACATTCAGATCTACATCTGGTTTGCTTAGTTTTTAGCTTTGAATGTTTTGCTTTTCATGTCTTTATTGAGTGTGTTAGGATTGATCATTGCAATTGTGCTTTCGTGATTGAGCTAGATTAGTATTTTGATTTGCTTGTGGTGATTTCCGATTTCCTAGCTATAGTACCTTTGTTAAATCCTAGCTTCAGCAGATACTTATCCAATTTAGCATACCATCTTCTTGGTGCTTGCTTCAATCCATACATTTCTTTCTTCAACCAACACACCATATCTCCTTGATCAGTCAATTGAAATCCATTTCGTTGCTCTATGTACACCTCTTCTTCCAATTCACCATTTAGGAATGTTGACTTGACATCCATCTAATAGGTTTTGAAATTCTTGTAAGCAACATAAGCAAGAAATAATCTAATAGCTTAAATTCTTGCCACCAAAGAAAAAGTATCTTCAAAATCAATTCCTTCCATTTGAGAATATCCTTTGCAAAAAAGTTTTTCTTTGTTCCTAACAACTTCACCTTGCTCATTCAGTTTGTTCTAAAAGACCCATTTGGTTCCAATTATATTTTTTTCTTAGTTGGGGGAACAAGATTCCATGAATTGTTCTTTTCAGTCTACATCAATCTTCTTCCATTGCTTTTACCCAATGTTCATCTTTACATGCTTCATTCACATCCTTAGGTTCAATCTTTGAAATGAAACCATACTTAACTTGATCTTCTACAATTCTTCTTCTAGTTTGAACACCATTATTTATATCTCCTATAATCTGATTTTCAGAATGATTCAATCTTACATATCTGGGATTCTTAGGATTTTCTTGAATTTCACACTCTTGAGTTCTTTCTTCAGCACTTGCACTAGTTTCTTCACCTTGAGTTACTAGATTCACGGGAATGATTTGAGCTTATTCTGGGTTTGAGGTTGCCTTCCTTTACTTGTATGATCACTTTGATCATTTGAATCATATCCACAAGATCAACATTGTCTCTCATTGCTTTCATCAACCCTGACATTTGCACTCTCAACTATCTTCCTCAGTGTCTTGTTATAACATTGGTAGGCCTTTCTTTTAGTAGAATAACCAAGAAAAATGCCTTCATCAAATCTAGCATCAAACTTCCCTAGATCTTAATCCCTTTTGATATAATATTTACTTCCAAAAATTATAAAATATTTAACAATAGGAGAATGACCAAACCATAATTCATAAGGAGTCTTACTGGTATCACCTTTGACATGCACTTAGTTAAGAGTGTGAACAACAGTACTCACAACTTCTCTCCAATAAACATGCAGAACATTTCCTTGCAATATCCTTGTCCTAGTAGCTTCTTGAATGGTTTTTTTCTTCCTTTCCACAACACCATTTTGTTGAGGGGTTCTTCGAGTAGACAATTGTCTTCTTATCCCATGTTTTTCACAAAATGCATTAAAATCATCGAAAGTGAAATCACCACCTCTATCAAATCTGAGGCACTTCAGCTTCAAACTTGTCTTATTCTCAACCATAGCTTTGAAAATCTTGAACTTCTCTAGAGCTTAAGACTTTTCCCTCAATAAAGTAACCCACATCATCCTTGAATAGTCATCAATCATCAACATGAAATATCTGTCTCCTTGCAAGATTCTAACTCTAGAAGGTCCACACAAATTAGTATGCACAACATCCAATAATTCATTTGAAAAATGCTTCTTACACTTGAATGTAACTCTAGATTGTTTCACTAACTGACATTCCTTATGCATAGGGTTAGTAGGTTTCATCAACTTATGAAGATCTCTCACTGCCTGAGTAGAACTTATCTTAACAATATTATCAAAATTCATATTACACATCCTTCTATGCCATAACCAACTTTCATCAACCTAAGCAATCAAACATCTTTTACCAACGCTATTCAAATGAAAGATATTACCTTTAGTCTTTGTACCTGATGCAATCTCAATTCTAGAGCTACCCAAGATTCTACACTTTCCATTCTTGAATTGAAGATCATATCCCTTGTCAACCATATGTCCAACAC
Source organism: Cryptomeria japonica (assembly GCF_030272615.1). Classification (NCBI taxonomy): domain Eukaryota; kingdom Viridiplantae; phylum Streptophyta; class Pinopsida; order Cupressales; family Cupressaceae; genus Cryptomeria; species Cryptomeria japonica. Next base: position 270,047,961 of record NC_081413.1, read on the forward strand.
TCAAAAGATTATGCTTTAGGCCTTCTACATACAAGACATAATCGATATTGTCTTACCATCAAAACAAATGGAACCTCTACCACATATTATACCATCTTTATCATCACCAAACTTCATAACTCTGCCTTCGTACTTCTCCAAGCTCACAAACTTACTCTTGTCATCTGTCATATGATGAGAGCATTTGTTGTCAATCACCCATTCATCTCTCTCTTCAAATTGAACAGCCAAAGCTCTTTCCACATTCATGTAGCTAGCAGAATCAATAGGCATTAGATAATCTTCCTTGATAGAAATAAACACCCATTCAATATCACTTGTATTTTCTTTATCCAATTCATCATCTGACACACCTTCATCAACAACATAATAACATCTCTTCTGAAATTTAGGCTTGAAATTTTTTCTATGAACTCTTTCTAGACACCCTCAGGCAAAATGACCAATCTTATTTCAAGAAAAACATTGAAGAGGCAAATTTCTTTCATACTTATCAGCTCCCTTGGGTAATATTTTGGGAAACAGTCCTTCGAGCTCCTCAATCTCTCGCTCTTCTTCTTCAATTTATTTCCCCTCCTTCTCATATCTGGACATCCACCTTGAAGAACTTTCTCGTGGATCATATATCTTCTTATCCTTTCCGAAAATAGTGGCTTTGAATATAGATTCTACCTTAGGAATATAATCACCAAAATCACTTAATTCAAAGGTCGATAGCTTACCAATTAACATGTCTCTAGTCACATTAGTCATGATCTGGATCTCCTTAATAGTAACAACCTTGTGTTTGTAGGATGCAGATAAATATCTGAGCACTTTAGCAACAATATCTGATTCTTCCAACTTTCCACTGGAACATCTGATATTGCACACTAGTTCATTCACCTTTTGCATAAAGGAAGTGATTTTCTCATCTTCACTCATCCTAAACATGTCATATATCCCTTTTAGGCTCTGCAACTTGGCAATCTTCACATAACTATCACCTTCATACAAGATCTCTAACTTCTTCTAGATCTCATGAGAAGTCTACAATTCCATAGCATTTTTCATCTAAAAATTTATCAAGACACTCAATAATGCTTCTTTAGCCCTAATAGTGCATTCAACTTCCTTTATCTCATCTGAAGTTGAAGGTCCATTTGCAAGAACGGTATACTTGTTTTTAGTAATAGTCCAGTAAGATTTGCCAATGCATCTTAGATGACAATCCATGTGTCTCTTCCAAAGAGAGTAGTTAGTTCCATCAAATCTCAGACCGTCCTTCTTGTATGTTGTCATCCTAGATCACCTCAAGTGGTTAAGCTTCTTTGGAGGAACCTACTTTGATACTAATTGATTAAATAGCTCTGATTCTGGGTAGACAACTAAGAGGGGGGTGAATCAGTTGTCTCAAAAACTTATGCAAATTAAACTTATTCTTAGATCTAATAATTAAGCATGAAAGCATGAATCAACAACACATCAAGAACACACATAACATTAAGATTTTTGAAGTGGAAAACCGGGTCAAGGGAAAAACCATGGTGGGAACACACCCACAATAAGATGATACTTTATTAAAAGTATTAGAAATATTACAATGGGGAATGCACATGCATTCAGGCACACTTCCTAGAGCTCACTACTCAAAAACAACAAGGGCTACAACCTAGGGAAGACTCACTGTCTTACAAACAGATTCAGATCATATCCAGAACATCATGACTAAAGAATAGTATCTCCTTAATGCCTGGTTACAGTTTTGGTTAAGCACATAACAACTATCCTTCATCACACTTCTTCTCTACCTCCAAAAGATGTATACATTTAATGCACATATATTATGATTCTCATCCATACACATATTCAAATAAAAAGATCATAAATTTATTTATACATGACATCAACCTTGTGAAGTTCAACAAGGTCGTCTCAACACTCACAACCTAATTACAAAAATATAATCATACATGCTACAATATCACATGCAGACCAAGCAATGTCAGCTAAGACATAACACAGACCCAAAACACACACCTCGAGCATGAAACACCTCCAAGAATTATCCATCAAACATCCACAACACGCTATAAGCATCTAGTTAGCCAAAAATATGAAGAATAATAACACATTGGACAAAATCATCAATTACGCACACAACGATCAATGCGGACCACCAACACAAAAGGCACATGATCCAAAAACATCCACAAGCATCATGAATTACCACCACAACATCTGCATCAACATAAATTACTAGAATCATTAGCATCAATATACCAAACCTCAAGAATACTAACTACAATGACTATCCACCTTGAAAAATTGCTTGCAAATATCTAAACGATGAACCATCTTAATTGAGGATACACATCAATGTCCCAAACATATCTCCAAATCCACAGATCAAGATATTACAATGTGGTGCTATACGGATCAAAATACTAACACTTTGTCATCACTGAACAACAGAAAAACCAGCCACAACATAGATACCAATAACTCAAACAAATATTCATGCAAACCTCTAAAAATTGCACTGAATCATCTATACACAATCCTCTACAAACCCTTTAATCCGCAAACTCTGATCATCAACATGCTGAACAAACCAATTCATTGAACTTCACTATCATAGATAGAGAAATATGTTGACAGAAATGACAACACATCTCTTAGATATCACTAAAGCACATATTTGCAACATACTTCCGACAATCTCCAATGCATACCCTAAGGGGGAGTCGATGTACATAAGGGGATTTGTATACAATCATTGAGTTTGTGTTATGTTATGGGAACACTCTTTGTCCTTGATGTCAAATGGGGAGAGAATTCATTGTGGAAATATAAGTGTTTCAATGGAGTGATATAATAATAGTTTGGATTTGGCACAAGCATTGCCATTAATGAAAAGTGGGGAGATTGTTGCCAATATGAATTTGTGCTCTCATTGATGTCAAACTTGTTGTCATTGATATTAACTTGTGTTCAAATGGTTGATCGGTTGTGTTCTGGAGTAATATAGTACTAGAGGATTGGTTATGAGTTCATGCAAATGTGTGAAGATTGATTATGGTTTTCTTAGATGGTATATTAGGTTGTCTTATAAATTTTCTCGAACTTTGGGGGTATATTTTATGGTACACAGTTGAAGTTGGCTAAAGGTGATTGTCTTGGTGAATAGCTTATCAGACTAGGTATATTTTTATGGTCCACATTGTGGAACATTGCTTCATCATTGCTTGCACTTAGAATATGATGTTGGTGGATGAAAATAATAGATATATCCTAGTTTGTATGTTCTCATTTAATACACAATTAAAGTTGTTATGGTTGTATTATCAGCTTGTACGGTGATAGTGTGAAGTTTGCAAGAATGTGTTGCATTCCTTTGCCTTCAATAGTTTTGGTGGTCCAATTCAATGATTTAGCTATATTGGTGTTAATTGATGCTATGTTGTGCATCTGCAAAATTCTCAATGATCTGCATCATGTTTTGAGTAATTTTGTTTGACGTGCTTTATTAGTTTTATCCTTTGGAGTCAACCTTTGTAGCTTTGGTTTGTGTGGTAGTGTGATGAGTTGTAGGCATTGATATTAGATGGATTGGAAGGTGTGTTGACATGGTGTGATACTTCACACATTTAATTTTTCCTTCTACATTAATTTGGAATTTATTTTTGGGTGAACTATTTATATCCTACATGTTACATCTAATTAGGCTGACCTAATTGATGTTTCCTTGGTTGCAAATGGTATATAAAGATGAAATTTATTTGGAGAATGATATATGTTGTATGAGTGAGATGTGAAGTTGAATATGGTGTATCTTTTAATTGTGAAGGTTCACAAGTGTAGTTGAGCAGTTATGAAGTTAGTTTCATATGTATAACAAAAGTGAACTATAATCAACATTTCAGAGGATGTGTTTCTTTGTAATTCAATAGTATTGATTCATTATATTTAGATCTACTGTATATTGCCCTGAAGAAGTGATATTTAGTGTTTGAAAGTCCATTGTACCTTACCCTAAGGTTGTATGCCTTAGTCTTGCAAGCCAAAATCAGGATCAATTAGCTTCCTTGGCCTTGAGCCTAAAACTTTGTAATCTGTTTTTCATATAGTGGAATAGTTCTCACCATGGTTTTTCCCTCATTTGGTTTTCCATGTAAAATCTTGGTGTTAATGTGTGATTGCTCTTTTGTTTTTTAGTATTTTTCTTTTGCATACATGGTAATTGGAATAAATGGTAAATGAATGGTTCAATTGGTTAAGTTTTAATATATGTTGATTCATCCCCCCCCCCCCCTCAGCATATGGAAGTGTTCAATAGTCTCTGGAATTGAGTGGATTGCTTATGCTAACATTTTGGCCAACAAACCTAAGGATCCTACTACTAAGAGGTTTGGCACATATGATGAGATAACTCAGAAGAGAATCATGAAGGAGGTAGAAGAGAATGTGGATAAAATGAAGGCAAGCTTAGAAAACAAATTTGACACATCTAAAGGCCTTGCAAAAGAATCACATGCTCCTACTACTACTCTACAATCTCGACAAGGAACAAGATGATTAGGTAGATATAACTCTACTAGTACTACTCCTACTAAACCTTCTAGACTAGCACAAACTCCACCTAGTAGGAGTGCTACTGAGGTCTTGGTATAGATGGAGGCTCCTGTTAAGAAGAAGAAGTAGCAAAGGAGAAAGCAATAGGTTAAAAGAGAGAAAATCATTCCAATAAATGTTGATGGTAGTGAAGAAGAAGAAGAAAGCCTTTAAATTGAAGAGAAGAGAAAAGAGGACAAGAAAAGATGAAGAAGAGTTAGTCCAAAAGAAAAAGGATGAGTGGAAAACAAAGGAAACCAAGAAGGATTTACAATGACATGAGCCTCTATAGATAGATGCCACGTTCAATGCAATTTCTAAACATGGCACACTAGAGAAAACAACATAACTATATGATGATATGTCTCTGGTTGACAAAGCCACAATTGAAAAGCTATAGTGATGTATTTAATGACATTTAATATGTCTCTAATTGAAATCCTTGATAAACTTGTAATGATCCTAGAAAATACACTTGTTGTTGATAGACAAGAGGCAATTTCGAAAGAAACAAATATGAGGCAATAAGCATTGAATAAGGTAGGACCATCTCTTACTCATGAGGAGAGATTTTAATTATCACATATGTAATTACAAGAGTTCCAAACCAAGCAAAGGGTAAATACCCTAGTGGGAAAGGACAAAGATGATATAGAAAGGATGGAGAGAGAAACAAAAGAGAAGACTACCTAGATCCTTGAAGAGATGAAGAAGGCTAAATTGATTACTAAAGAACAAGCCCCTCTAGGTGATGCTAATTTTCATGATTTCTACACATGACATTGATATTCCTTTAGCAGAGCTTGGTAAAGATGAGAAGAATGATGATGCTGAGAAGGATAAGGAGACTTCTCCTTGGGAGAAGATTGATACAGGCACACAAGGAAAAGGCAATTAGTGTGTCCCTCTAGAGAATACAAACAAAAATTAAGAACATACTGGTTATGCGGTTTTTGTGTTAGGATTAGTAGTGTATAAGGTGTCTAAATCCTAGATTTCACAACATACACATTTTTTTCTTAGTCGACTCACTAAAATGCTCTACATACTTTTGCAATGATTGGTATGCTTGTGCAGATTTGGGAACATGTTCAAGAAGGTATAAGGATTCAATGATGTGAGGTTCAGATGAATTGGTGCTCTGCAATGCCACATCTTATGTATTAAAGTGTCACAAACTATCTAGGTTGCCCTATTTCTACCTGTTCAGTATTTTATTCTCTTGCACCAAAATTTAATGATTGATTTCTTCAGGAGATTACTGTAGAGATTTTGTAAATGGTATGCATTGATTTCATCTTGGTACACATGATGTTTCTAGCCTCTCCTTGGTAGTGTGAAGGCAAATAATTAACAATTTTGATAGTGGTGTTGATAATTAGGTCAATAGTGTGAGTTCCTTCATTTCTGGTTGATCTTGACCTACTCAACTTGCTTTGATGGATGTAATAAGATGTGTTTGAGGTTCAATTATGCCTATCTTGGTTTGTGTTAAATGTGTTTAGAGCCGACCTATATTAGTCGCATGTTTCATTCATTAGGTCCTTTTGGGATCAACCTAATTAATGTTTGTGTGTTGTGGAGGGTATATAATCAAGGGTAAATCCTTTGTGAAGATGTAGTTGTGTGTTGTGATGTGAAAAATAATCTGGTGATGTATGAGTGAAATATGAAGTTTGCAAAATAAGTATTAAAGAGTAATTGTGCTCCAAAGAGGACTGCAATATCAACATGTCATATGTCTTTTGTACAATAATTCATATTAGCTTCTTCATTGTAATTTGTATGTATCTTGCTTTGAGGTAGTGGACATCAATATAAAAGTCTTTCTGATAGTAGTGAGCTTCCCTAGGCACTGAACCCTAAAACAAACATTGTAATATTTTTTTCATATAGTGTTAGTTAACTCTCACCATGTTTTTCCCTCCTTGAATTTTCTATGTGAAAATCTTGGTGTTCTTATGTGGTGCATGATTTGTTTCTATCCTTTCCTTTTGCATTAATTGTTTTAATGTTTAAGTGGTTAATGAATGTGTGAGTTTTAGTTAATGTTAATTCACCCCCCCCCCCCCCCCACAACCTCTCAGCATCTGAGTGTGTTCAACATGTTGATCCTAATTTTTTTATGTCAATATGACCCTAGCCATGGTAGGAAAACCATTTCTCTACAATTATTTATCATTTCATCTCTTAGTGACTTTTTCGTATAGGGTATTTTGATGTTGTTGTCAGTGTTTTTTTCATAATTTTACATGTTTCAAATATAACTATATTTAGTGTGCTAAGGATGTCGATTTCATTGATATATTTGGTAACTTTAAAAGTGTGAATGCCAAATTTCTTATATCTCTTTTTCATTTATGTTTACCATTCTATTAAAATGATTAGCTAAGTATGAGATCCTTTCTCTAAAAATCCTATAGATAATGGGTAGAAGACACACTAGTGGCATTCTAATATTAAAGATAAACTATAGCTATTACGTCTAGAAGTTCATCTCAAGGAAATTAATACGTTTGTCACCAAATATTATTTGGATTAAATTGTTTTTGATAAATAAACTAACAATAACAAGGGCATTGACCCTTTACAAAGCTAACAGGATAACTAAAATAAACAAACCATGTCACAACCCTCCTTTATCACCTTTTTTGATTTAAATACAAAACTCTATTATATTCCTTGGATAAATTATTGAATGAATATTGTAAGGGAATAAAAATAATAAACCACACACACATGGAAAATACATATATATTTTTAATTTGTTATTTAATTTCCCTCACCCAAATTAAGGCACATGTTGTAGGAGGAATAAGAAGCTTCTAGAGGCTTCTCCACCTCCTTGCATGTAACTCCTCCCACTAAGCCTAATCAATTTGCATGGAGGCCAAATTGGGAGAGAATCTCTTTTTTTTCAATTAATAATTAGGTAGTGGGAATTTGAAATTTCTTTTATAAAATAGGTACAAGTTTCAAAATGAGAGTCAGCTATTCCATAAGAAATTCTGCAAGTTGAATTCTCCTTTGTAGTCCACTTTCATTGGCAGCTAAGATTTTTGTTGGGAGGATTTCTCTTCAAATTGGAGGATCAAAGAAGACTCTACACCATCTTCAAGCATCCAGGTTCCTCCAACTTAGTTTATGCATCTTATTTTTGTGGTAGATTAGATTGATTAAATTATTTATGAGAATGAAATTCATTTGTGTTTTGTTAAGAAATTAGTTTTAGATTTTGTAGAGAATGAGAGTCATTGTTTAAATGAGATTTATTGTTTAAATTCTTGATATGAAATTAGTTTTAGATTTTGAGATTCATTGTTTAAATGAGATTCATTGTTTAAATTCTTGATATGAAATTTGTTTCAGATTTTGTAGAGAATGAGATTCATTGTTTAAATTTTTTTGATAAGAAATTAGTTCAGATTTTTGTAGAGAATGAGATTCATTGTTTAAATCCTTGATATGAAATTAGTTTTCAGATTTTGTAGAAAATGAGATTCATTGTTTAAATTTTTGATAAGAAACTTGTTTCAGATTTTGTAGAATGAGATTCATTGTTTAAATTCTTAGTTTCAGATTTTGTAGAGAATGAGATTCATTGTTTTAATTCTGATAAGAAATTAGTTTTAGATTTAAAGAAGTAGAGTAAATGGAAATTAGATTCATTGTCTTCAGTTTATTTTGATGAAAATTGGATCTCCCTGTGTGTACAAACAATTTTCTCTTTTCTCTGTGAACAAATCTCCCTGTGTCTATAAATAAATCATCTCCTTTCTCTGTGAACAGATCTCCCTGTGTGTACAAACAAATTTACTTCTTTACCTGTGAATGAATTTCCCTGTGTAGGAAACAAAAGAAATGAAAGAAAAAGATATAAACTATCCCTTTCTCTGTGAAAGAATTTCCCTGTGTGAAAAACAAAAGAAATAAACTAATCCTTTCTCTGTGAAAGAATTTCTCTGTGTGAAAAACAAAAGAAATAATCTATTTCTTTCTCTGTGAATGAATTTCCCTGTGTAGAAAACAAAGGAAATGGAAAAATCCCTCTGGTTACTGCTTCATTTTATCCCTGAAATTAATCTACAAACATTGTTAATTACCTATTATTACCCTGCTCTAAGTAATCTTCAATAATTTTAAAAGAAAAAAATTATAATACTCCTGTATAAGAAAAATGATAATGGTAATATTATAACATATATATATATTTATATACATACATACATATATATATATATATATATATATATATATATGTATATATATATATGTATGTATATATATATATATATATATGTATATATATATATATATATATAAATAACCAAAAAGCGAGAAAGCATATCGAACGTTAGAAAAAAACCTCCCAAAAACTCCCGTAACGCATGGCGTTTTCATTGGACGTCGGCAATGTGTGCATGGACGGTTACGTTGAACCGTCGCAGAGTACGGAGGGGCCCGCGGGTCCCCTCACCTCTGCGGACCTGCGCATGCAGGGCCGCAGGGGTGATGGGACCCATGGTCCCCACCCCGCACCCTACATTAAACCAAAAACAGTGCGTTAATTAAAGTCCTTTTTCTCCCTCTAAATTGTAATCAAAATTTTTCTTGGGGATTTATTTTATAAATAGATTAATACTTATGTTAATTGCTAAGTTATTTAATTTTTTGTTGATAGTAATGACATTTAGGAATTAATACTTATGTCAATTACTAGGTTATTTAGTTAAATTTTTTTGTTGGTAGTAATGGCATTTAGGAAATAATGTTTTTCTTTGATTATTTTGGTAAACTTTAAGATATTGTATTTCGACTTAGAAAAATTGGGCTAATATGTAGCAAGCTCATAATTAAATTACCTTAGCAAGTTTTTAAAATCGTAGACTACTTCCTTTTAAAATTAAGTTACTCAACCCATTAAGAATCGTAGAGACACTTGATTGGTCTTTATTACAAATGCTTAAATTTAATCGTTATTTTGGATTCATAGCATGCGAATTATTTATAGAATAATTATATCTTCATGAAATTACTATTATGCAAGTTTCATTGTTATGCAAATTACACTTCAAATAGTTACTTCAATTATTTACGCTTTCATTTTGTTATTCGTAGTTAGAAAACTTAATAAAGGAAGTTGGAAAACCAAAACTAGCAGCGTTCGGTATATATGGTGCCTCTGGGTCACGCTTACGGGTAATGCCATCGTGTTGAACTACTGCACTTAACGCCTAATAAAGCTGCATTAACGACGTCTGTGGCATCGTCCCTATAAATCGTCGGGGAGTAATAAGGGACATTTGGAAGTTAAAAAATCCAAGGGGCAGGTAATCCCTCTTGGATCGATAATTTAATAAGATAACTTTTAAATGAATTTCACATCCGTTGAGATAAACCATAGTAAACCCCTCTTAGGGATGGTCAAGTTAAGAGCTCTCGTGAAATTTACTTTCTTTATTTATTTATTTATTCATCTCGAAGGGATATTGGTGATTTGCAATTGGGTGATGCTCATGATAAGTATTAGGATCTAGTTATTTTGTTTAGGCCACAAGCAATAGGCCATCTTGAGCCTTCGCTTAAGTGCTACCATCGTGGGTAGCAACCGCAGAGAAACTGTCTGGGACACTGACCCTAGAAAGGGTTGCGTACCCACAAATCAGTTTACATCAAACCATAGATTAGAAAATAGAACTACATACTTTACGCCTTGATCCCGTGCCGAAGCGGGTATGTAGGCAGTCTTGGGACAGAGTTGTCCCTCATACTCAGGCGTTCGTGGGTGGGGTCTAGGCTTGGTTGAGTAAGAATCCTAATTGAAAGATAAGATAATCAAACTTAATTCAATGCATACTCGGAAGGAATCCCGTATGGATTCGCTTGACTTCCCGAGGCTTTAAGCCAAATTCCGAGGCAGAATTCAAGCTTGTATTATTTTTTAATTACTCCTAAGGACGGCGACCTCGGTGCATTCTTGTTAGAAGAATGTAGTACTTAGTGAGTGGCTCAGGACCCGAATGGTCCCGATGAGTCTAAGTCTCTGGCCAGAGCATCTCCTATCCCGTTTGGATAGATGCCTACCCCGTATGGGTAGATGCCTATCCCGTATTGGATAGATGGAAATTTACATCCCGTATGGACAATTGCCTAACCCGTATGGTTAGAAGCTCATCCTGAATGGATGAATGCCTAATCCTAATTGGATGGATGCCCAGAGTATGCAATTGAATAAAACATAATGAAAAAAAAATGAAAAAAAAATATACTCAATTTTTGTTTGGATCAATTTTGGTGGGTTATTACAAACCAAGCAGGGGTGTAAACCCCAAACAAACATGTCAACTCGATGATTATATGTGTGTGTTTGTGTTTAAATAAACTTTGAAATTTAATTTATGTAGAGTGTATGTATTTTTGAATGGAGAGTGTTTTTATTTTTAGGCCAACTTAGCATTCACTTTGTGTGGATTGTGTGTTTAAATGTACTTTTCATTTTCTCTTTATGTCATATATGTGTGTGTTTTGTAAGCAGTGAAACAATAAGTAAGAAAGTGATAGATTGAAAACACAAAATACAACCACATAAGGTCAACTTTTAAATGTGCAAATGCAACCCAAAGTGAATGCCAAACTTATTTCAAACACACAACACATGTATAAATTAAATGTCAAACAAAGTTCACACATAGAAACACATAGAATTCTAGACATACTTCACACCAAGTCAATCAAACACAATAAAATACTAGTTCAAACATCTCAAAATACAAACCACACACATAGAGTGAATGTTGATGTTATAAAACATGGTAAAGTACAAAGATACCACACATGGAATCCATTCAAACATGGCGGATTTAAAACACACATGCAACCCAAAGTGAATGCCAAATTTATTTCAAACACACAACACAAAGTAAATGTCAAAGTTAGTTCAAACATATGCCACATAAAGGCAACTTACAAATGCACATACACACAATCAATGCAATTATAATACATGCACATGCACATCCATCCACACACAAAACATTATTGATTTTTTTTTTGTACACACATTTCACACGAAGTGCAAACCAAAGTTCTTTCATATATCTCAAAATGCAAACAACACACACACATAGAGTGAATAATGAAGTTATAAAACATGGTAAAGTACAAAGATACCACACATAGATTCCATTCAAACATGGTGGATTTAAAGCACACATGCAACCCAAAGTGAATGCCAAATTTATTTAAAACACACAACACAAAGTGAATACCAAAGTTAGTTCAAACATATCCCTAATGCACATACACACAATGAATGCAATTAAAATCCATGCACATGCGCATTCATCCATACACATAACATTATTGAATTTTTTTGCACACACGTCTCACATTAAGTGCAAATCAAAGTTCTTTCATACATCTCAAAATATAAACAACACACACATAGAGTGAATGTTGAAGTTAAAAAACATGGTAACATACAAACATACATGCAAAGAATGAATGCTTAAGTTCAGATATACACCACATAAAGTCAACTTTTAAATGTACAAATGCACATACACACAATGAATGCAATTACACATGCACACGTGCATTCATCCAAATGAAGAACACTAGAGAAGTTTTTTTGTACAAACATTTCACATAAAGTGCAAATCAAAGTTCTTTCATACATGTCAAAATGCAAACACACACACATAGAGTGAATGTTTTAGTTATAAAACATGGTAAAGTACAAACATACACAAAGAATGAATGCCAAAGTTAGTGAAAACTTACATCACATAAATTCAACTTTTAAATGTACAAATGCACATACACACAATGAATGCACAAATGAATTCATCCACATAAAGAACACTATTAAAGTGTTTTGTACACACATTTGACATAAAATGCAAATCAAAGTTCTTTCATACATCTCAAAATGCATACACACAATGAATACAATTACACGTGCATATGTGCATTTGTCCACACAAAGAACATTATTGAAGTTGTTTTGTACAAACATTTCACGTAAAGTGCAAATCAAATTTCTTTCATAGATCTCAAAATAAACACACATTCACACACACGCACGCGCAGGGGCACACACACACACATTGAATGTTGAAGTTATAAAACATGGTGAAGTACAAAGATACCACACATGGAGTCCATTTAAATGTGACAAAATTAAAACACACATGCAACCCACAATGTGCCAAATTTATTTTAAACACACACACACAGAATGTTGAAGTTATAAAACATGGTGAACTACAAACATGCCACACATGGAGTCTATTTAAACATGACAAATTTTAAACACACACACACACACACAGAGAATATTGAAGTTATAAAACATTCCACACACGGAGTCCATTTAAACATGACAAATTTAAAACACACATGCAACCCACAATGAATGCCAAATTTATTTCAAACACACACAACTCAAAATGAATGCCAATGCTAGTTCAAATACACACCACATAAAGTCAACTTTTAAATGTTCACATGCACATGTGCATTCATCCACACAAAGAACATTATTGAAGTTGTTTTATTCACACATTTTACTTAAAGTGCAAATCAAATTTATTTTCTACATATTAAAATACAAACACTGTTCGTATTATGGATGTGTTGCATTGGTTTTGTCATGGATGTCAACACTTGTTGACACTTGAGAACACTTGGAGATCTTTGGTTATGTTCACCGACATGTTCAGTGACTTATGCACAGTCACCGGTATCAGTGTAATGCCCGCCAAAATACCCCAGAGAAATATAGCTAAAAACATGGTAATTTAATTTTTTTTTAAACAATACAATACATAAAATCACTTAAGAAATACAACAAGCACACAACAACATTTAAGTGTTATGAACATAGAATAATTCACTCAAGCTATTCAAACAATTACGCAAGTGGAATATAATAAATCATTACTACCAACTCCCTAGGATATCTCAACGCCATCGCTTAATCTAACTACATAAGCAATAAACATTTACTTTCTTCCAGTTCAATACCTCATAATCTTAATCATTATACACACATAGGTGCAACATAGAAATACCTAACACTCATGATATGCAACCTTCTTAATCTTTCATTTAATATGAGATTCTATCTTTCAATGCACCACTATTTCCTTTTTCACTTAGATTCATTTTATACACCAAGTCCAAATGTTCCTATTATTGTTAACCAACCTCTAACTATAAACATCACCATACACATACCAAGATTAATCCCTTACATTGCATTAACATGATTTCTATTTACAATTAACTTCTACATAGTCATTTATAATTCTATGCTTCTAGCATACTTATTACTCCATCATGATTCTAAAATCACATAATGCAATACTCACAAAGTGTCCTTAAACATTTAACCCATAGCTCGTTTAATACTCATAAAATATCTTACACTATATCAATTAACCAACAATCATCTTATTACAAATCAGGTAACTACACAAATTTATCTCAACACAAACTATGATACAATATCCTAATTCCATAACCACTAATAGCATCCACCAAATGGAGATATAAACTTAAACCATAACACATGATACATTCTAATCCTTTCCTAAAAGACAAGAACTCATTTAATCATCTTCCCATACACTTACTAATAATTTCCATTAATAAGATTAGTAATTCATTCAGTAAGAACATCCATACAATATTTTCATAAGGAACATTCAACTACATCCCAAGAATTATAAGATTTTCAATCCTACCATTAGATCACTAACTACGAAGTATGATACTATAATTTCAAATTCTTTAATCACAACTCATAAACATGTGCTAAGATATCTTCCAAAATTACTCAAACTCATACATCCTATCAAGAAATAACATTTCTTCTAATTAAATCATTAGTTAAAGACATCATTTCAGATCTAATACCATTGTCATAACATTTACACCATTTACTTTTAACATGGCTCATCAAGAATACAAAATACATCATTTCGTTTTAAACAACAATACTTATCCACATCTCATGCATCCATTTAATTTAATATAAATATGTTACAATACCACTCAAGGTTCATCATTACAATCACATACCATAACCAAAAGCTATTACTATAACTAGAACAATATAATCATTTCTCATAAGCATGGCTTCTTTTACAACCGTTACATAAGAATTTCATTACATAAATCACATCATCACTTACATTCTTGCTGCAATTATTATCCATGAACAATCTAAAGAAGCATCCTCATCCACGCAAGAAGAATCCAAAGATAGGAACATCCCAATGGTTTAAAAGCACCAACCACCCGACCATGTGGAACCAAAGGAACCACCCCCCGTGCTAGGAGATGACATAAGGTCCCAACACATACTCTACATCTAGGCTGACACTCAAAACCAAAGAGACTAACCAACAAGGACTCTCAAGCAAGAACTCACACAAAGCCACAAGAATAAACTCCCAGAGGTGTAAAACTCATTAGGATATAAATGCATCCAATAAGCATAATCATAAATCAAAAAGGGGGAACACATGTAGGAGTGGAGTGTCATCACATGCCATCCTCATAACATAATAACACAAGGCACTAGCCTGATGGACATGTGGAGCCATCTCAACCTATGAGAGACCAAGGGAGATTAGCTTACCGTCTTCATAGCCTTCTCATGCTTATCCTAAAACATCCTCCCTAAGACTAAGCCATGAGGCTCAAAACTATTCATTATCTTGTTTAAATGAGTTATAATTTTCCCATCCCAATAAATTCATTATCAATGTTATCACTTGTTTATAAATCATGGAAAACTCCAATGTGCCCTTTTGGTCTAGACTTCATGCATCCTTACAAAGAACCTCATGCAAGCCTATCTCTCGTGACCCCGGTCATCACAAGGAAGCCCACTCCTCCTAACTTGGCCCAACAACACATCACAAGAGGCTCTACCAACATAAATAAATGAAAATAATACTCAATGTAGCCAATAACTTCCACACATACTCTCACAACATATGCAAGGCTACAACAACATCAATATAACAAAATGAGCCTCTTGGCTAGCAATAAACAAAGGCATATCAAGCCATCAAATGTTGCCATCAAATAGAAGATAACATCACAACCAGGCCTACTCACTTGCTCGTCCAACATAGCATATATATTCACTTCAATCATCCATGGCCTATTCACATGGAAGAGAGTCTATAATGTCCACAATGGTGCAGAGGAGCAAATATACATAAGACGATCAAAATACATCGAAACTGATAAAAGCCAAATCTGAAAATATAACAGCCCTCAAATAAAGCCTTTGGTACAAAAATTAATCCAGAAAGTACCACACAAGAAAACAAATAGCAAATTAACATATAGGAAAAACTACAAGAAAAACCAGTCCAAGCCTTTAAACCAATTTAAATCCAACCACCAGAAATCTCCAAATTAATCTCAGAAATTCATTCACCAAAGATGCCAACCCCCATGAATGCACAGGAAGGCCCATTTATCAAAAATAAAAAAAATACAAAACAAAACCAAGCAAAACCATGCTCCAATCAAAATATTTCAAAAATATTATATTCCATACCTACCTTCCCAAAGTTCAAGAAAATAAAATATATTTTCTACCTACCATAAACTTCCAACCAATCAAATCCAAGGGTAGGTAAAATAAATTAAACCATTGACCTAGGGTGAAAATAATTTTTAAATAAAAGAATACAAATTACCCTTTTTTAATTACTTAATGGGTAAAATAATATTACCCAATAAATAAAATTCACTTCAACATTAAATAAATAATAAACACTTGAAGGCCAATATTAAATCAAAACTTCATGCATGACACAGACTCAGAAAGACACAAAAGGCTTTCAGCAAACCCAGAAATACAAATGTTTCCCACAAACTATAGAATAAAACCTTACAACAAATTTATGCCTTCATATATTTCCTTCCTCACTATAAAAATTTTAGATTCATTTCTCAAGCTCACACATTCAATCTGCAGACACGGAGCATACAGGAAAACTATAAAATAAAATATAAAAAGGTAGAATACATCTCCAACCTTCAACCCATGTTATGGAAGAAGCTGAAGAAGAGATTCCACCAGCCAAACCAAATCCAACCCAAGCTCCAGCCAAAATCCAAAAGAGAATAAAACCAAAACCAAGAAGAAAACTTGCTGGAGAAAATTTTCCAGAGAGGAACCAACCCACGAAAACTTCATGGAAAATAAAATAAAAAGACAAACATTAACCAAAAACCCTAGCCTCAATCTCAGCCAATCAAAATATTCCAATCTATAATATATTTTACCAACCCCACCATATAATATAATTTTACCTCCTTTTTTAAATTCAACCAATAAGAGAAGAGGGTAGGTAAGGTAAATATAAATCATGCTTTTACAATTTGGTGGGAATGTTTTATCATTTTATTATTTATACAACCCACTTAATATAAAAGTCAAACTAATAAATAAAACATGAGCCACAATTAAATAAATTAAATGGGGAAATTAAATTAAATAAACCAAAGGCTCATAAATGAATTAATGAATCAGATAAACAATAGAAGCCAAATAAATATTAAACCATAGGCGATTAAATAAATAAATAAATACCAATAAAAGTCAAATCACAAAAAAATATGAAACACATCATAAGCTAAACAATAAAAATTAAATAAATATTAAATCATCATTAAAATAAATAAATAATTAAATATCAAATAATCAAATAACCAAAAAGAAAAGAATCCAATAAATTAAATATCAAATACTCAACATTAAATTAAATAGATCAAATAATAAATAAATCTTTATTAAATAAATAAATAAAAGATCAAGCCAATTAGATTAAATACATTATTCACTTAAATAAATTCCTTATAAGGGGAAATCCAAATACACAATGAGAAATTCATACCTCAAAACTCACACAAAAGAAGTTATAGGGATTTAATCTCCAAACCTCCAACTCATGATGAAGAGACTTAACCAATACACCACAATACTTACTTGACCAACAAAAAGGAAAATAAAAATAACATAAGATATCAACAAATCAGCTAACATCAAGATAACCTGACAAGGTGAACATCTTAGACCTAGAGTACATGAGGGGAACTTGTGCCAACTCGGAACCACATGCCATTGGGATTTAGAGACACGCTCAGACCTGTGGAGCCAGGTGGAGTCGATGTCTGGTACCTACAAATCCTGCATCCACAAAGAAACCATACAACATATGCATATATATAATAATAGACAAGGGTTAGAGAATTGCAACGACACATCCCGCTTGCAATGAGTGATGTGGAATTGTCTCTATCCTGAAGACAGTCATACAACAATCAAACACACCATAAGATCAACTCATCATAGATACTCAATACATAAAAACATCATCAAGTGCATGATTAGTATAATTCACAATTATAGTAAGGCATGTAAAATCCATCAACAATTATGCTCATCAAATCACATGATCAATATAATCTTTCGATAGTCAATCACATAATAAGCATATAGTGTCTAATAAATCACACGATCATTAATGATAGTATCAACATCCTATAAATCATCTGAAATAGCCTATGCCCAATAGTGTCTATCACGCATGAATTAAAGGTCAATTCTAGTCAAACAAGTCAAGTCAAGGGTGGACCCTACAATCTGGTTCACCGACAGGTTATATTATTCACTGGCATTGAGGATGATTTGTTATCATCTGGAGATTACTTGGTTATGTTGAAGACATTGTTTGGACACTTGGTTTTGGTGATTTGATTATTGTCACAATCGAGTTTGCATATTTGTTGTTACCGGCAAATAGGTCTAGGTTATGGATCGACAAGCATTATCTATTCCAAATCAGCATGACACATTATGGAGATGATTTTTATTGTTGTAAATGCATTGAGTCGACATCAAGCATCGCATATTGATTTATTTGTAATTGATTTTATTGTAATATCTTAGTAAGCCGACCTACACATTTGGTCTTAGGTCTTGGTATATATGTAAATCTCATTTGTGAGATTAAGTGGTAGTAGAGGAGTGTGAAAAAGGATTGTAATAAGGTATATGCGAATATAAGCAGAGCTATACAAGCAGACATCATTCAAGATTCAAGGAGGCTTTTGGAGAAGGAAAATCAGAGCTTAACCGGTACTGAATCTAGCATATGAAGATGTTATTTTGATCAGTACATTATTATTGGATTTAACCATCCAATTGTAGTCATTGTGACTCTCATTTTGTGATTGAGCAGTGAGCTCTAGGCAGTTGGCCTTTCTACATGTGCAGACCCCATTTGTACACACATACTATCTGCAGTAGTATCATCTGATTGTGGGTAAGGTTTCCCACCATGGTTTTTCCCCTTACAGGGTTTCCACATACAAATAATTGGGTTATGTGTTGTGTATGTTATTTGTCTTTTTGTTTCATGCATTAAACTTTACCGGTACTGTTATTATCTGCTAAACTGTCTACTGGCATTAAAGTTTGGTTTACCGGTATTATGCAATAAGTTTGGTTAAAGTATATTTGGTTGAAATTAATAGACAACTAATTCACCCCCCCCCCCCCCCTCAATTGCCTCTAGGACCTAACAATTGGTATCAGAGCCAAGTTCTCTTTTTGCAGAAGTTTAACAACTTGAGGAGATCCTATGTCTACTAACTATTTCAAGAGGGATAGTTCGAAGCTTGATGGAACCAACTATGGTATATGGAAGATCAGAATGGAGACTCATCCGAATTGCATTGGAAAGAGCATATGGGATGTTACAAAGAATGGCTATGTTGTTCCTACTCAAGGTCAACCTATTCCACCAACCTTGGCTAAAGATGAAGAAAATGATTGCAAAGTAAGAGAAGCGCTTTTGAGTGCATTGTCAGATCAGCAAATCATGGGATTATCAGATAGATCTACTACTAAAGCTATTTGGGACAAATTGGAGACATTGAATGAAGGTGATACCACTATCAAAATTGCAAAACTGGAATGCTTCTGAGTCAGGTATGAAAATCTGAAAATGGAAGAAGGTGAAAGGAATTCTGCTTTTATGGAAAGAGTTAATGAAATTGTTTTGTGAATACAATGTTGTGGAGGATCCTTAAGTGAATATGAAATTATTTCTAAATTTTTAAGAGCTTTCCACCAGCATACAAAATGAAAGTAACTGCTATTAATGAATTGAGAAAAATGCCTAATGCATCTATATCTAGAGATACTTTGGTTGGAAAATTTTCATCTTTTGAACTTGAGGAATTGGGTCCTATTGCTTCAATTAAAATAGATTGGGCTTTCAAAGCTTCATCATTTGTAGCATCAACATCATCATCATCATCTAAAAAATCTGATTGGAAAGCACTCTATGCTAGAGAACTTGAAGAAATCAGAAGAGATAATGAAGAACTTGAAGAGCTTGAAGCACTATTTGCAAGGAAAATGCCTAAAGGTCCTATTGGAAGTAAGTATGAAGGTAAAGCACCATTTAAATGTTTTAACTACAATAAAATTGGTCATATGGCATCTAGGTGTCCTGATAGACATGCAAGATTGAAAGAAGAAGCTAAAAGAACATACAAGCCTAACCCTGAATATCAAAGGTACAGATTTAAGAAGAATAGAGACAAATCATGTTACTATGTTGATGAAGGAGTTATCGATGATTCTAATGAGGAACTAACAAACAATGGATGAGTTTTTGTTGCAATAACAGAATTTCACCCGACACCTACTGTTCAATCGATAGAGCAGGCCCTGGCAGCTAAAATTGAAGAAAATGATGAATGGATTATTGATTCTGGATGTTCACATCATATGACTGGTGATAAGAATAAATTATTAACCTTTCAAGAATACAATGGAGGTCTAGTAAGATTTGGAGATGACAAAACTTGTTTGATCAGAGGAAAAGGCACTATATCTTTTGATGGTAAGCACAATATTGATAAAGTTTACTATGTTGAAGGTTTGAAGCATAATCTTTTGAGTGTTGGTCAATTAGTTGAAAAAGGATTTTAATTACAATTCAAGAATGGTAAATGCAAAATCATGAATAGAAATGGTTTGGAAATTGCAACCGGTAATCAAAATAGAGGTAATATCTTTCATTTGAATAACAATGAGAAAAAATGTTTGATTGCGTTGTAAAAATCAATACAACTAAGGTAGTAAGAGATTTACCAAAGATTGTTAAACCTCACAATCTGGTATGTAAGGAATGTCAATTTGGAAAGAAACTTAGAGCAACTTTTAAAAGTATTCCAGAAAAATCCAATAATGTTTTTGACTTAATTCATATTGATTTATGTGGTCTAGCAAGAACTAGAAGTTTACAAGGAGATAGATATTTCATGCTAATCATTGATGCTTATTCTAGAATGTGTTGGGTTACTTTTCTTAGGGAGAAATCAGAAGCTTTTGGGAAATTCAAACTATTCAAAGTCATGGTAGAGAATGAAACCGGTAAGAAAATCAAATGCTTGAGATCAAACCAAGGAGGTGAATTCACATCTAAGGAATATAATACATTTTGTGAAGTGAATAGAATTAGAAGACAATTATCAACACCTCGGACACCCCAACAAAATGGAGTTGTGGAAAGGAAGAACTGAACTATTTTGGATGCAGCTAGAAGCATGATATCAAAAGAAAACCTACCTCATGTGTATTGGAGAGAAGCAGTCAATACAATTGTTTATACATTCAATGGAGTTCACATCAAAGGTGAAACCGGTAAGACCCCTCATGAACTATGGTTTGGGAATACTCCTACTCTTAAATATTTTAGAATATTTGGAAGAAAATATTATATTAGGAGAGATGATTATATTGGAAAATTTGATCCTAGAAGCGATGAAGGAATATTTCTTGGTTATTCATCTAAGAGCAAGGCATATAGATTTTTTAATAAGAGATTGCAAAAAATCATTGAAAGTGCAAATGTGAAGATTGATGAATAGTTTAGAAGGTCTATAGACTCTGAACCGGTAGTTGAGGTAATCACAAATGAACCTACTATGAGTACATCAGTACTAAATATTGATCCAGTCACACCGGCATCATCTGAGAATTCCACAGTGACTGAAGAACAACAGTAAGTGAACACACCCAAGTATGTAAGATTGAATCACTCTGAAAGTCAGATAATTGGGAATAAGTATCAAGGAGTTATGATTAGAGGAAGACTAGCAAATGAAGAGGTATGTCGAATTTCTTAATTTGAACCAACAACTATTAATGAGGCATGTCAAGATAAACATTGGATTAAGGCTATGAAAGATGAATTGGAATAAATTGAAAAGAATAACACATGGACATTAGCTCCTCGGCCTAAAAACAAAAATGTAATTGGAACTAAATGGGTATTCAAAAATAAACTTAATGAAGATGGTAAGGTAATCAGAAACAAAGCAAGATTAGTGTGTAAGGGATATTCACAGAAAGAAGGAATTGATTATAATGAAACCTTTGCATCGGTAGCTAGAATTGAGGTAGTCAGATTATTCTTGGCTTTTGCAGCACACAAGAACTATAAAGTATATCAAATGGATGTTAAATGTGCATTTTTTAATGGAGATCTTGAAAAGGAAGTTTACATTGAACAACCTAATGGATTTTCTTTGACATATGACAAAGATATGGTTTGCAGGTTAAGGAAAACTTTATATGGATTGAAGCAAGCTCCTAGAGCTTGGTATGCTAGATTGGACAAATATCTTTTGAAGCTTGGTTACACTAAAGGTAATGCTGGCAGCAACTTATATTACAAAGTGACTAATGATGACATCTCGGTTATTGAAGTTTTTGTTGATGATATAATTTTTGGAGGAGAAGATGGATTGTGTAAAGACTTTTCTAATAAGATGCAGGAAGAATTTGAAATGTCTTTGATTGGAGATATAAAATTCTTTTTAGGATTGCAAATTTCACAGACTGCTAAAGGTATATCATAAATCAATCAAAGTACTTGAAGGAATTACTTAAGAAATTTGGCATGGAAAACTCTAAACCGGTAAGTACACCTATGACTACAACTGATAAACTATCTTTGAAGGATGAATCAACGCCTATTAATCCGATAAGATACAAGTCTATGATAGGAGGTTTACTATATTTGACACAAACAAGACCTGATATTATGAATGCAGTATGTATTGTTTCAAAATTTCAGAGTAATCCTAAGAAAAATCATGAATCAACAGTAAAAAGGATTTTCCGATATCAACAAGGCACAACAAATCTTGGTTTATGGTATCCTAAAGATGAAACTTTTGATTTATGTGCACACACAGATGCAAATTGGGCAGGAGATGTAGATGACAGAAAAGCACCATTGGTAGAGCATTTTTTCTTGGCAGCAGACAAATTTCATGGTTGAGCAAGAAACAAAGTTGTACATCATTATCAACAGCAAAATTAGAATATGTTGCAGCAGCAACTAATTGTACACAGGTATTATGGCTTAAGCAAATGTTGAAGGACATAAAGTTAAAATGCAAGGAACCTATAATCATTTACTGTGACAATTTGGTAGCAATTGATATATCAAAGAATCCGGTATTTCATTCAAAAACTAAACATGTTTCTATCAAATTCAATTTTCTGAAAGAGAATGTTGAAGCAAAATAAGTGAAATTGGTTTATGTGAATACTAAAGAGTAGATTGCAGATATCTTTACTAAATCTTTTCCTAAGGAAACTTTTGAACATCTAAGAGAGAAGCTTGGAGTTATACCCTCACCGGTAGAAACTTACACAGTTGGAGCAAGGCATCAGACTGGCAAAATTAACAGAGAAAAAAAAATCCAGCTTTGATGAAGGAGAGCTACTTCTCAGGGGGAGTAGATTGAATAAATTTGGTTATAACAATTGGTATTTGTAATAAGTTCTATGAAGTGATTGTATTTGGTTTTGTATTGCTTTGGCATTTGATGTCAAAGGGGAAGAGATATCTATGGAAAAACACATTATCTTTTAGGGAGAGATTATTCATTATGGAGAGATTGTTACTTTCTGTATCTGTATTTTAATGATCTCTTTGAGAGATTGTTGGTTTTTGGTTTTTGGCATTTCTGCTTTGGCACTTAGATGGTTTTTCCATCTTGTGTTGCCATCAATGCCAAAGGGGGAGATTGTTGGTATTATGGATGTGTTGCATTGGTTTTGTCATTGATGTCAACACTTGAGAACACTTGGAGATCTTTGGTTATGTTCACCGGCATGTTCAGTGACTTATGCACAGTCACCGGTATCTAGTTTATCGGTAGGTTATATTGTTCACCGGCACTGAGAATGATCCGTTATCATCTAAAGATTACTTGGTTATGTCGAAGACATTGTTTGGACACTTGGTTTTGGTGATTTGATTATTGGTACAATCGAGTTTGCATATTTGTTGTTACCGGTAAATAGGTCTAGGTTATGGACCGGCAAGCATTAATATCTATTCTAGATCAACACGACACGTTATGGAGATGATTTGTAATTGTTGTAGATGCATTGAGTCAACATCATGCATCGCATATTGATTTATTTGTAATTGATTTTATTGTAATATCTTAGTAAGCCAACCTACACATTTGGTCTTAGGTCTTGGTATATATGTAAGATCTCATTTGTGAGATTAAGTGGTAGTAGAGGAGTGTGAAAAGGGATTGTAATAAGGTATATGTGAATATAAGAAGAGCTATACACGCAGACATCATTCAAGATTCAAGGAGGCTTTTGGAGAAGGCAAATTAAAGCTTAACTAGTACTAAATCTAGCATATGAAGATGATATTTTGAGTAGTACATTATCATTGGATTTAACCATCCAATTGTAGTCAGTGTGACTCTCATTTTGTGATTGAGTAGTGAGCTCTAGGTAGTTGGCCTTTCTGCATGTGCAGACCCCATTTCACACATACTATCTGTAGTAGTATCATCTAATTATGGGTAAGGTTTCCCACTGTGGTTTTTCCCCTTACAGGGTTTCCACGTACAAATAACTGTGTTATGTGTTGTGTATGTTATTTGTCTTTCTGTTTCATGCATTAAACTTTATCGGTACTATTTTTATCTGCTAAACTATCTACCAACATTAAAGTTTGGTTTACCGGTATTATGCACTAAGTTTGGTTAAAGTATATTTGGTTGAAATTAATAGACAACTGATTCCGCGCCCCCCCCCCCCTCTCAGTTGCCTCTAGGACCTAACAAACACATGCACACACACATAGAGTGAATGTTGAAGTTATAGAACATGGTAAAGTGACAAATTTAAAAACATGAGAAATTTAAAACACACATGCAACTGACAATGAATATCAAATTTGTTTCAACCACACACATAACTGAATGTTGAAGTTATAGAACATGGTAAAGTGATAAATTTTAAAACAATGAGAAATTTAAAACACACATGCAACCAACTGTTGGCATTATTGTCATTAATGTCAAAAGGTTGTAGAGACACAAGGGTTGCATGTTGCAAAGTGTTCAGACTGGGATAGCTATGCCGACCAGGAGACCTTGTGGGATAGCACAAATGTAGTATGGTCATGTTACACGTAACAAGTTCCCACTTGCTTAAAACTCTCACTTAAGTATCTAACTTAGTGTTATTATTGCACGGGATAAGCGCATCAAAGGAATTGTGTGGATATTCCTTATCCCGAAAGTAAATCTGCCACAAGTCTTGATCGCATGAGATAAGAAGTGCAAGCCAGAAAACAAAGGATTCCTTATCCCACGCGTTCCCGAGGGGATAAGAGAAGAATCACAGGTTAAGAGAGAATAAGCCTAAAAGGCTTATCCCGCCTAGAGTAAACACACAAAGAAAAGCACTATTCAAGAAACAGACAAATAGGGAAGTACGAGAAATGCGGGATAAGAAGATACGTAGAAGACATTCTCAAAACCTTAACCCCTGAGGAAAAACAAAGACAAAATTTGTCTCACGGGATAAGAAGTGACAAGTGCCACAGACAGAAGTTTAGTGAAGGCTTGTCCCGCGAAGGTAAAAGAGGTGCTCCCAAGTGTTGCATGATAAGAAAAATTAAGTATACACATAGAAACCCTATCCCACAAGGATTGTTAGGGTAGTGAGAAACATCGTGGGATAACAAAACAAGAGGAAAGTAAAGTAGACATTAAGGGTTTGCTTGTCCCACGTGACCAAACCGGGATAAGAAGAGACTCACGGGCTAAGGAAAGGCACATACATAGGAAGAGACCTTATCCCGCATAGGTTAAGAGGCACACAAAAATTTGTGTGGGATAACAAAGGAAGTGAAGAAGCTAGTCAAGGCTTGACAAAGCTTATCCGGTGTGTTCCTGTTGCGTTGTGGAGAAGGTCGCAAGACAAGAATGTAGTAAGGCAAAAGACAAAGCCTTATCCCACACAAATTGAGAAGCCACTCAAATATGACATGGGCTAACAAAGAAATGGGGAGGCTCTTTGTGATCAAACAAAAGCCTATCCTGCAGTGACAGAGTTTAACGTCACCATGACCATTTGAAGTGTTTCAAACGACACGGTGGCAACACGATAAGGATGATGGTCCACATGGAAGTTGACTATGGTTGACCAAATGATTTGGAAGCCAACTATGAAGACTTTTAACGACACCTGTGTATGTCGATTGGCACAAGGATCTTACGTGGAGGTCGCCCGACCTTGACCATCTAATCTGGACAAAGGAAATGGAGACATATGGCTCCCTTGCTAGTCGAAGAAGATATATGATATGCAGAAGTCAGTGATAATGGAAGTAGTTTTTGATCTTGTCTGGGTAGGTCGATATAGGATGGAGAATGAATTAATGGTGACTGAGCTGCAGATGGTTGTTGGGATCAAGAAATTTAACAGAGGCAAAATCAAATCTGTTAGGCAAAATGTAGTTGCTAAAAATAGCAACTTAATTACAGAGAATTCAATGCAGATGGTTGACCCAAGAAATAAAATCCAATCTACTGCAGACTGTATCCTTGAAGAGAAGATTGAGATTACTAAGTTTAATAATCTATGTACTGATCAACCTGATGATAGATGAAACACATTGAATGTATGTAGCCAGTCTGAAATCATTATGTAGACAAAAAATAAGATCTTGTTGAAAAAGAAAGCTAACAATAGGGAGAGCATTCTAATATGATTCGTTGGGAGTAGATGAGAAAGAGATGGTTGGTGAAAAAAAAGACATCTCCTGAAGTTGACAGTGGGTGTGAGGTGATGTGTTGAAGTGGTGTTGTTGCTGCAAAAGGAAGAGTGCGTATTGAGCAATAGAATGAGACAGAGTATACAACTACAAAAGAGGAAAACAAAAATAGAACAGAGTATTCTGGAAAGTAATCCTGTAGCAAAGAGAAGATAACCAAGAAGAGGAAGGAGACAAACAAAGGAATAACTTCACTAGGCAAACAAAGTCAAGTTTGTAAGTGTTACAAAACTCATTCTTAACAAGCCTTTACCATTGTATTGTAAAATTGAACAATCACTTTAAATCTCTGAGTGGGATCTCAGAGCAGGGGTAGGTGCTCCTTTGAGTAGGTTCTCATAAATCAGGGGTTGGTGCTTGTTGTATTGGTGCCCTAAAGTTTCAAGGGTTGGTGCTCCTTGGGTTGGTGTCGTAAACATTGTAATATGGTATTCATTGTGAGGCTGGATTGGAGCGGTAAACTCCAACAGCTATTCTCACCGAGGTTTTTCCCACATTGGGTTTTCCTCGTACATCTTGTGTTCTGTGATGTGCTTGTGTGTGTATGTTCTCAATTAATTCGCAATAATAGTTTTAGCACACATGGTTAAAAGTTTTTAAAATACATTGATTCACCCCCCCCCCTCTCAGTGGTCATTTGTGTCCTTCAATTAGTATCAAAGCCACAAGTTCCCTTGTAATAAAAGCTTTCTCTAGCTTGGGTAGATCTTGTTGTGTGAACCAAATGGCTAAGAATGAATCCTCCTCTAAAGCACCTATCTTTGATGGCACTAACTATGCCTTCTGGAGTAGAAGAATGGAAACGTACATGTCTTCCCTTGGGTTTGATGTATGGATGTCAGTAAAAAAATGGTTGCATTGTTCCTCAAGCTCCTCCTACCGACCCTAATGGTAAAAGGGAATATGAGAATAATGCTAAAGCTAAGAATGCAATCTTAAGTGGTCTGTCAGATACAAAGTTTGTCAAAGTCATGCATTGCACATCAACAAAAGAAACTTGGGACAAGCTGCAAAGTGTATTTGAAGGAGATACCAAAGTGAAGGAAGCCAAACTGCAAAATCTAAGAACTCAGTTTGAAAACCTAAAAATGAAAAAAGAAGAGAAGATAGCTGATTATTTGCAAAGAATGGATGAGACTATAAGTGCTATAAGAGGACTCGGAGAAGAGATCAAGGATGAAGTTACTGTCAAAAAGGTTTTGAGATCACTAACCTCAAAGTAAGATACAAAAGTCTCAACTATTGAAGAAGTGAAAGACTTAAAGACTTTCTCTATGGATGAATTGTTTGGTTCTCTATCTGCCTATGAAATGAGAACAATAAGTGTTGAACCTTCAAAGAGAGAAGTTGCTTTCAACACCACACAAAAAGGAAAAGAACAAGCCACAAATGAGGATGACAATGATTCTAATGTTGTTGTAGCAAGTTTTGTTAGGAAACTCAAAATAGGCTCAGGAAAGTACAAAGGTAAGTTGTCTTTCAAATGTTTCAACTATGGCAAGATTGGACATTTTGCATCTAAATGCCCTTATGGAGAAAAGAATGAAGATGGAAAGAAAACCATGAAGTCTTTTGGCAAGGAAAAGATGAAGAATTCTTATAAGCCAAGGAGAAGAAGTTTTAAGAATAAGAGCAGTCTTTACACTTTTGAAGATGATGCCTCTGATGAAGAAAGTGTCTCTGAAGATTGTTGTAGTGAAGGTGAAAGAGAAATTAATCTCTTTATGACACAAGGAGAATTGTCTGATGAACACATTGTTGATGATGAAGAAGAGGAAATAGAAGCTAAAGTAGACCTTGAAGGTGAACTTGTGAGTGCACTAGAGGAACTTAGAAAAGTAATAAAAGAATATAAAAAGCACAATTATGTTGTTGTTGAAGAACAAGAGTTGTTAAACAAATCTCTTGAGAAATCAAAGAAAATAATTTCTGATTTGAAGATTCAGTTGGAAGAAGCAAAGAGGATGCATGAAGTGACAAAATCAGATTTAAAAAGAAAGGATAAAGAGTATCAACAGTTAGAGGAAGAGATTGTGAGTCTCAGAAAAGAACTTGAAAAGAAGAAAAATGAACTAAACATGATGATTAAGTATGATGGCAACACCGAAGCATTAGACAAAATGTTAAGTAGGCAAAAGCACAAGAAGGACATCAATGGAGTTGGATTTGAAAATGGACAATGTTCTAATAGTAAAGATTCATCAAACAAGGAGATACTCTTCACCTCTTCAAGTGAAAGTGAAGTCAATCAAACCTTCATAGTCGGCAACCCCAATGAGAAGAAGACATATGTTGCTGCTACAAAGAATCTATCAAGGAACCAGCATGTTGATCCTAAAAGAAAAGTCAATGTTGATAATGGAGACTTCACAAAGGTCAAGGATGCACGAAGGGTGAGCTCAAGAAGACCAAACTATGTTGTTCCAAGGAGACAAATAAGAAACAACTTCAATAATGATTGGTTTGTACCTCAATTCCATGGCTACTACTATAAATGTAATACTTATGGTCATAGAACTACAGAATGTAGGCTTATGCATAGGTCTCCTCCTAATTTTGAAAGTAGAAATCAATTTGTTGCTCTTAGAGATATGAATGTTGTTTCTTATCAATGTAATGAGTATGGTCATAGGAGTTATGAATGTAGGAGAAATGTATCTCAGTCCTACAATAGATTTTCAAACTCATCATTCAATGTAAATGTAAAATGCTATCATTGTCAAAACTTTGGCCACATTGCAAAACATTGTAAGCTTAGGACAGCTAAACAAAAGAAGACATTGTCAACAGCTGAACCTAATGCAAAATCATAACAGAATGAGACAGTAGAAAAGAAGAAAGAAACCAAACAAGTTTGGGCAGAAAAGGATAAATATAAGGCTGAGTCACTTTTGATTGTTCAAATTGCCTTACATTCTGAAAGGAAAATTTTGTGGGTAGTTGACAGTGGGTGTTCCAACCACATGACTGGTGATAAGAAGAAATTCATCAAATTAGAAGATTGGAATGGTGGTTCAATGAGGTTTGGAGATAACTCATCAATTAAAATAAAAGGTAAAGGTACTCTCAATATTAATGGTAAATTGAAAGCACGTGATATTTACTATGTGGAAGGTCTGAAGCACAATCTGCTAAGTGTGAGTCAAATATGTGACAAAAGATATAAGTTTACATTTGATTCAAGAGGATGTTAAATCAGAAAAGAAAGAAATGAACAACTTGTTGTTGAAGGAAAAAGGACAAATGGGAATATATATAATCTTAAGGAATTTTTTGAGTCACAATGTATGATCGGACAAGTTGATGAGAGTTGGCTATGGCATAGAAGACTAGGTCACATCAATTTTGATAATCTTGTTAAAGTAAGCAAGAGAGGGTACGTGAGGCACATACCACAGATTATCAAACCTGCTAGCACCTTCTATGATGAGTGTCAAAGAGGGAAGCAAACTAAAGTAAGATTCAAAACTAAAGAGTATTCAACTACAATGCCACTAGAACTTGTGCATACAGACTTGTGTGGGCCTACAAGAATAAGAGCCCTAAATGGAAAAAGATACTTCATGCTACTCATAGATGATTTTTCAAGAATGACATGGGTCACCTTCTTGCAAGACAAATCACAAGCATTTGAGAGATTCAAGATCTTCAAGTTGAGAAGGAGAGTGGTTACAAGATGAAATGTCTGAGATCAAACGTGGAGGTGAGTTCACATCAAATGAGTTTCAAGATTACTATGAGAGACATGGAATTGGAAGACAATATTCGGCTCCTAGAATACCACAACAAAATGGTGTTGTGGAAAGGAAGAACATAACAGTCAAGGAAATGGCAAGAACAATATTGAATGAAGCCAACTACCTGATGTTTATTGGAAAGAGGCAGTCCACACTATTGTATACACCTTAAGCAGAGTTCAACTAAAAGTAAACAACATAATGACACCGTATGAGTTATGGTGTGAAAGGAAACCATCAGTCAAGTATTTCAAGGTGTTTGGTATTAAGTGCTTCATCAAAAGAGATGAAGATGGATTAGGAAGTTTTGATTCAAGAAGTGATGAAGGTATCTTCTTAGGGTAGTCTACATACAGCAAGGCCTACAAGTGTTTCAACAAAAGACTAAAGAAGGTAATTGAGAGTATACATGTGAAAATGGATGAAGATATACATAAAGGAAGGCAAAAATCAATTACTCGGACTGAAGATCCATATGTTGAAGAAGAAGATCAATCTGAGTGTGAACATGAAAAAAAACACCTAGCAAAGCCCCAAGCAGACGTGCAAAAGAATCACCCTGAGGATCAAATAATTAGAAACAAAAATGATGGTGTGCAAACTAGAAGGAGAGCTAGGAACACTGAGCAAGTAAATTTCTGCCTTATGATAGAAATGGAACCCAGAACATATGATGAGGCCAGCAAAAGTGAAGAGTGGATCAAGGTAATGGAAGAAGAGTTGCAGCAAATAGAAAAGAACAAAACATGGGAATTGGTTCCTAGACCTGCTAACAAAAATGTCATTGGGACTAAATGGGTCTATAGGAACAAGATGAATGCAAAAGGCAAGGTAATAAGGAATAAGGCAAGGCTAGTATGCAAGGGATATGCTCAAGTAGAGGGCATAGATTTTGAAGAAACATTTGCACCTGTTGCAAGACTTAAAGCAATCAAAATGTTCTTGGCATTTTCAGCTTATAAAGGATACAAAGTATATCAAATGGATGTCAAATTTGCATTCTTAAATGGCAATCTTGAAGAAGAGGTCTACATAGAGCAACCTAAAAGTTTTCAACTACATGAAGATGAGAACTTTGTCTGCAGATTGAAAAAAGATTTGTATGGTCTAAAGCAGGCACCTAAAGCATGGTATTCTAGGTTGGATAAGTATCTCCATCAACAAGGGTTCATAAAGGAAAATGTTGATAGTAATTTGTACATTAAGGCAAATGATAATCACATGATCATAGTTGTAGTGTATCTAGATGATATCATTTTTGGAGGCAACAAGGACATCCTATGCAAAGAGTTCGTTGACCAAATGTAGTTCGAGTTTGAGATGTCTATGCTTGGAGAGATGTCATATTTTCTTGGTTTGCAGATTTATCAGTTAGAAAAGGGTATATTTATATCACAAACCAAGTATCACAAGGATATGTTGAAGAAGTTTCAAATGGAGGACAACAAGTCAGTGAGTACACCTATGGTGACCGGATGCAAATTAAGCAAGGAAGATGAGTCACCTAGTGTAGATCAGACATTGTATAGATCTATGATTGGTAGTCTACTATATCTCACAACTTCAAGGCCTGATATTGTGCAAGTTGTGTGCATGGTAGCAAGATTTCAAGCTGCTCCAAAACAATCACATGTGAATACAGTTAGAAGAATCTTCAAGTATCTGCAAGGAACACTTAGTTATGGCTTATGGTATCCAAAGAAAGGAAATTTCACTTTACAAGCCTATACTGATACAGATTGGATAGGGTGTTTAGATGATAGGAAGAGCGCCAATGGTAAAGATTTCTTCCTTGGTGACAGATTGGTTTGATGGCATAGCAAGAAGCAGGATTCTATCTCTCTATCCACAACTGAAGCAAAGTACATAGTTGCTGACACATGTTGCTCCTGGGTTTTGTGGTTGAAACAGACCTTAAGGACATTCAGGTGGAATTTTTGGTTCCTATTCCCATCATGTGTCACAACTCAAGTGCAATCAATATTTCAAAGAACCCTTTCATGCATTCAAGAATGAAGCACATTGCAATTAAATATCAATTTTCTTAGGGAGAAAGTTCCAAAGGAGGTAAAGGTTGAATATGTCCCTACAAGTGAGCAGGTTGCTGACATTTTCACAAAGACTCTTCCA
This sequence comes from Cryptomeria japonica, assembly GCF_030272615.1. Classification (NCBI taxonomy): domain Eukaryota; kingdom Viridiplantae; phylum Streptophyta; class Pinopsida; order Cupressales; family Cupressaceae; genus Cryptomeria; species Cryptomeria japonica. The sequence goes on from NC_081413.1 coordinate 270,080,641, forward strand.
AAGGACACTTTTGAGTATCTAAGACACAAGCTAGGTGTTTTTCCACCTTCCTTCATCACTTAAACACATTTCTAGAGGTTTGTGGTTCAAGGGGAGTATATTGTTTTTACTACTTTTCATCCTTGAACTTCAAGTTTGTCTTAGGGGGAGATTTGAAATTTTTGTGAGCAATACTAACACTACTTTTTATATTGTAATAATGGTTCATTTAGTGACAGAAGGATGTGCAAAGTTGTAAAGGAAATTTCTAATGTATTGCAGATGTGATCAAAATTGGAAGTTCCATTCATTGCTCATTGTTGACAGCACCCTTTGCCATTGTTGTCAAAGGGGGAGAAGTGGTCGGAAAAAATGATCAGAGTGAGGTTTACAAATGTGTTGACATCAATGCCAAAGGGGGAGATTGTTGGCATTGTCGTTATTGATGTCAAAAGTGTTGGCATTGAGTTGTCATTGATATCAACCGGTATTGCAGGTTACTGCTAGATTGTGTCAACCAGTATGAAGAAGATTGAACCGGCATAAAGAAGAGAAGTATGTTGTGAGTTGACAGATGATACCACCAGTATGAGGTGAGATGCAAGAGCGAGTTGGAATGCTTGAGTTATAACCGATATGAAGGTTGGTTGTTTGTTTGTGATGAAGAGGCGGAATGTTGATGAATCACAACAACACTCGGTGAGTTGAACGAGAAGAATGACATGAAGTCATACCGGAAGGCAAGATGAATTGTCAGGATGATGTGTTGTCAGTAAGAGTGATTGATCAGTGTGTTGGTCATACCGGTAAGGTTCTACTGGTAGAAGGGTTTCCCGGTTGTTCATATTTGAACCGACCCTATGTCGGTGAAGTTGAATATATGCTGATGTGTCCTTCGTGGAGTTGAGGTGGTAAACATGTAGAGGTCGATGAAATGTTCATCGACATGGTTGTTTGTATAGTTGGTGGTCAATAAATGATAAAACGACAAATTGCAGGATGATATCTGACTGATGCGGCTCGAGGAAGTATGGACGACAGAGAATGATTAGGCAATTGTTGGCACTATGATCAAGGCACGAAATCTAATTGCAGATTAATCTTCAGTTAGAGATAGCTGGGTGAAATGAGGTCGACAAAGATCAAGGCTAAAAAGCAAGTTGAAGTTTGTTATTTTTAGCAAACATGCATTGGATGAATAAAAACATGTATAGATGCATCTCCGCAAAGCAGGTGAGCAATCCAAGGCAGATCGAATCAGATTGGATACAGATTTGGTCGAAGGAAAGAAACCCTAACTGCTGGAAGTTTGAATTGGTTTTTGGCGGGAAGACTTGTTTTTATTTATACAAGTTTAATCGATGAGGCTGTTGCTGTTAAAATTAGATGTGATGATGCTGGTGAATGAAGGTGAGATAGAAAATATTGTTTGAGTGAAAAACAAGAAAAATATTAAGTGACTGTGTGTTGAAGGAGAAACCGGTAAGGTGTGTGTGAATCGGCAGAGAACAAACTGGTAGAGACAGAACCTGGCAAAGTGTGGGCAGGTGTGAAGTGAATCCAACAGTCGGAGGGAGATAAGTTTCAACAGAGTAAGGACCAGTATAAAGGCAATGTTGCAGTGTGTGTGGAAGTTTCACAGATCGTTAAGATTGAAACCGGTAGAGCAAAGTAAAGAAAGGGTTGCAAAACTTCATTTGCAACAAGGAATTTATTTATGTATTTGAATTTTCATATTGTCTTCACTAAGTAGGTGCTTAGTGCAGGGGTTGTAGCTCTTTTAGGTTGTAGCCTATAAATTATTCAGAGGTTGGTGCTCCTTTGAGCTGGTGCTCATAAATCAGGGGTTGGTGCTCCTTGGGTTGGTGCCCTAAAATTGTAATCAAATCGTTTTCATTGTGAGGTTGGATTGGAGCAAAAGATCTCCAACAGCTATTTTCACTGAGGTTTTTCCCACATTGGGTTTTTCTCATATATAAGGTGTTATGTGATGCATTCTTGTGTATGTGTTATATTGATGTTATAGCAAATCCTTTCACACACTTAGTTTGCATTGTTTGGTTTACCGGTCAGCACCGGTATATCCCTGGTTAGTGAAGAAAGTGTTTAAATCACTGATTCACCCCCCTCTCAGTGATCCATTGTGTCCAACAATTGGTATCAAAGCCAAGGTACCCTATTTTGTCAAAGCGTTCTCTAGCTTGGGTAGATCCTTCAAATGTTCACAATGGCAAAAAATGAATCAGCCTCCTCAAAAGCCCCTATGTTTGATGGTGTCAACTATGCTTTTTGGAGTAGAAGAATGGAAACCTATTTCTCTTGTCTAAGTTGTGATGTATGGATGTCGGTTGTGAATGGGTATACAATTCCTAATAATCCCCCTACTGGTCCAGATGCTAAGAAGGAATATGAGAACAATGCTAAAACTAAAAATGTCATTCTTAGTGGGTTATCTGATAATGAGTTTGTTAAGGTCATGCACTGCTCATCTGCCAAAGAAACTTGGGATAAGTTGTAGAAAATATTTGAAGGCGATGCTAAAGTCAAGGAAGCCAAGTTACAAACATTGAGAGCACAACTTGAAGGTTTAAAGATGAGAGATGAAGAGAAGATTGCTAACTATCTCCAAAGGATTGATGAAACAACAAACACCATTAAAGGGCTTGGAGAAGAAATAAAAGATGAGGTGGTAGTGAAGAAAGTACTTAGATCTCTCACATCTAAGTATGGTACAAAGGTTTCAGCAATAGAAGAAGAAAAAGATTTGAAAACCTTTACAATGGATGAGTTATATGGTTCCCTAACTGCTTATGAGATAAGGTTTGTCGGTACTGAGGCTGTGAAGAAAGAAGCTGCATTCAAAACATCAAGGAAAGGAAAAGAAGATTCTGCTCAAGATGGAACCGGTGAAGATTCTGATGACATCGTGACAAAATTTGTCAGAAGACTCAGGATGAGTTTTGGCAAATACAAAGGCAAGCTGCCCTTGAAATGTTTCAATTGTGGAAATATTGGACATTTTTCTGCCAAATGTCCCTATGGTGATAAGAATGAAGATGATCAATCAAGTGGTAGCAGATCATATGGTAAGGACACGAAGAAGAGTGTCTATCGGCATGGTAGAAGAGGCAACTGGAAGTAGAGCAGTCTTTACACACATGAAAATGATACCACAGATGGGGAGAGTGCCTCAGATGACTGTTGTAATGAAGATGAAGTCAAAGCAAACCTTTTTATGGCCCAAGAGGTTCTGGTACCTAAAGAAGGAGAAGAAGAAGAGCAAGAAAGAGAAGTAGATCTTGAAGCAGAGCTCATCAGTGCCTTGGAAGAGCTAAAGAAAACAAGGTGAGATTTGAAGGTGAAAAAGGTTGTAACTGAAGAACAAGAGATGTTGGAAAAATCTCTTGAAGAATCCAAGAAAACAATTGCATATCTAAAACATCAATTGGAAGCAGCCAAAAGGATCTGTGAAGTTACTAGTACCGGCTTGAGTAAAAAGGAGTAGGAGCATCAGGACCTTGAAGAAGAAATTGTTAAGCTCCAAAAGGAATTAGAGAAGAGCAAGAATGAACTGATGATAAGAAGCAAGTATGAAGGCAACACCGAAGCCTTAGACAAGATGTTGAGCAAATAGAAGCAATCTAAAGATACTAGTGGCTTAGAATTTGAAGAGGGTCAAAGATGAAACAGCAAAGACACATCCGATAAGGAGATACAATTCACTTCTTCAAATAAAGGTGAAGAGAAGAAGACATTCACGGTAATCAAGGATACCGATAAGAAGACATATGCAGATGTTGTTAAAAACCACCACACAAACCGGTATACACAATCAATCAACCGAAGGCCATACTCAATGCACCGACATGCAGATCCAAGGAGAAATGCAAGAGTTGATCATGAATGATTCACCGGAGTTAGCTGCATGAAAGGAAGACCCTCGGTGAGGCAGTCATTTGCAGGACCAAGGAAATCTAACCGATATGTTCCAAACTTTCATGGTTATTGTCACTAGTGTAATAAGTTCGGTCATAGAATGGCAGATTGTAGGAAAATGAATGTAAACTCCAATTTTGAGAGTAGAAAATGGCACATGTTATAATTGCAATGAGTTTGGTCATAAGAGTTATGAGTGTAGGAAAAATGTGCAGATGTCCTACAAGAATGCTTTGGATACATCTTTCAATGCTAATATAAAATGTTACAAGTGTCAAAATTTTGGTCACATAGCAAGCCATTTTAAGCTAAGAATTGACAAGCAAAAGAAAACAGTTCTGGATCAGAAGATAGACACTAAACCGGAACACAAGATGATAGAAGAGGAGAAGAAAGAAGAGAAACAGGTTTGGATAGAGAAGGAGAAGAACAAGACAAAGTCAAGCTTGATTTTGCAGACTGCTCAACATGTTGAAAGGAGAAATTTATTGGTAGTAGATAGTGGCTGCTCAAATCACATGACCGGAGATAAGAAAAAGTTTATCAAACTTGATGATTGGAATGGTGGTTATGTCCGGTTTGGTGACAACTCCTCTATCAAGATTAAGGGTCATGGTACACTCAATATTGATGGAAATCTCAAGGCTCATGATGTATACTATGTGAAAGGACTAAAGCATAATCTGCTAAGTGTAAGTCAGATGTGTGACAAAGGGTACAAGTTCACATTTGACTCTATCGGTTGTCAGATAAGCAAGCAAAGTACCGGTCAGGTTGTAGTAGAAGGAAAGAGGACAGATGGTAATGTCTACAATCTGAAGGAATGCTATGAGTCCCAATATATGATGGGACAGGTTGATGAAAGCTGGTTGTGTCACTGGAGGTTAGGTCATGTGAACTTTGATAATTTGGTGAAGATAAGCAAAAACCGATATGTGAGAAATATTCCACAAATAACTAAACCAGCGAGTACTTTTTGTGATGAATGCATCAGTGGTAAGCAAATCAAAGTGAGTTGCAAAACAAAAGAGTACAATACCTCAAGACCTCTGGAGTTAGTACATACAGATTTGTGTGGACCAACAAGGACAAAGGCTCTGGCCGGTAAGAGATACTTCATGCTATTCATTGATGACTCCTCAAGGATAACTTGGGTGACATTTTTGCATGAAAAATCACAGGCATTTGAAAGATTCAAGATTTTCAGAAGGATGGTTGAAAATGATAGTGGACACCGGTTAAAGTGCGTAAGATCAAACCGGGGTGGAGAATATTCTTCAAATGAGTTTATTGACTACTGTGAGAAACATGGAATCAAGAGACAGTATTCAGCAAGAACACCATAGCAAAATGGTGTGGCAGAAAGGAAGAATAGGACAGTGAAGGAGATGGCTAAAACAATGTTGAATGAGGCCAACATACCAGATACATACTGGAAGGAAGCAATTCATATTGTTGCCTACACATTAAACCAAGTACAACTAAGAGTAAACGGTAGAATGACCCCTTATGAGTTATGGTATGAGCGGAAACCATCACTCAAGCATTTTAGAGTGTTTGGAAGTAAGTGTTTCATCAAAAGAGATGTTGATGGATTAGGAAGTTTTGATTCCCGGAGTGATGAAGGAATCTTCTTGGGTTACTCAACCAATAGCAAAGCCTACAAATGCTACAACAAGAAATTAAGAAAAATGGTTGATAATATAAATGTGAGAATAGATGAAGACCTACATAAGAGAGAATATGCACCAGCACCCTACATTGATGTTTTAGAAGTTGAGTATGAAGAACAATATGACAATGGACTAGTAGAAGAAGCACCAAGCAAGAACTCCAACCGGAATGTGCAGAAGAACCATCTGGAAGAACAGATCATAGGAGATAAAAATGAAGGTGTGCAAACCAGAAAGAGACTAGCTCGGAATGATGAGCAGGTAAATTTCTGTCTCATGACAAAACTTGAACCCAAAACTTTTGATGAAGCTAGCAAAAGTGAGAAGTGGGTAGATGCCACGGATGAAGAGCTTAAACAAATTGAGAAAAATTAAACTTGGGAACTTGTTCCTAGACCGACAGACAAGAATGCCATAGGTACCAAGTGGGTCTATTGGAAAAAGATGAATGAAGAAGGCAAGATAATCCGGCATAAAGCAAGGTTAGTTTGCAAAGGGTATGCTCAAGTGGAAGGTATTGACTTCGAAGAAACCTTTGTACCGGTTGTCAGGTTAGAGACAATAAGACTGTTTTTAGCTTTCTCTGAATATAAAGGAGACAAGGTTTACCAAATGGATTTCAAATCTGCATTTCTGAATGGTAATCTTGAAGAAGAAGTGTATATGGAACAACCGGAAGGATATCTATTACATGATGATGAGAGTTTTGTATGTCAGTTGAAGAAAGCCTTGTATGGTTTGAAGCAGGCCCCCAGAGCATGGTATTCTCAATTAGACAAATACTTGAAAGAGAAAGGATTCTGAAAAGGGAATGCAGACAACAACTTGTATATTAAGGTAAATGGAGATCATATGATTATAGTTGTTGTATATGTGGATGATGTTATCTTTGGTGGAGACAAGGACATCATGTGCAAAGAATTTGCAGATCAGATGAAGACAAAATTTGAGATGTCCATGTTGGGTGAGTTGTCCTATTTTCTTAGTTTGCAGATATCACAACAGGAGAAAGGAATTTTCATCTCACAAATGAAGTATGTTAAAGACATGTTGCAAAAGATTCAAATGGAGGACAGCAAACCAGTAAGTACTCCCATGGTTACCGGTTGTAAATTGAGAAAACTAGATGAGTCACCAGAAGTAGAGCAGACACTGTATAGGTCTATGATTAGTAGTCTGTTATATCTAATAGCATCTAGACCAGATATTGTACAAGCAGTTTGCATGGTTGCAAGATTCCAAGCTGCTCCTAAACAATCTCACTTAAATGCAACCAGGAGAATCTTCAGGTAACTGCAAGGAACTATCAGTTATGACCGGTGGTATCCAAACAAAGGAGACTTCTCTTTGCAGGCTTATATTGGTGCAGATTGGGTAGGATGTATTGATGACCGAAAGAGTACAAGTGAAGGTGCTTTCTACTTAGGAAACCGATTAGTATCATGGCACAACAAGAAGCAAGATTCAGTGTCATTATCTACTGCTGAGGCAGAGTATATAGCAATTGCTACATGTTGTTCACAGGTATTGTGGATGAAGTAGACACTAAAGGACATACAGGTGGAGATACCAGAACCTATTCCAATCTGGTGTGATAACTCAAGTGCAATCAACATCTCCAAGAATCTAGTAATGCACTCAAGAACAAAACACATTGCAATCAAGTATCACTTCTTGAGGGAGAAGGTAGCAGACAAGGAGGTCATAGTAGAATATGTTCCAACTGGTGAGCAGATTGCTGACATATTTACCAAACCACTTCCTTTGGGCACATTTGAGTACTTGAGACAAAAGATGGGAGTTTTCCCACCATCTGACAACACTTAAATGTGTAGGGAGATGTATGGTTCGGGGGAAGTCAACAATTGTTACTATCTTATGACTCTTGAATCATGAAGCATGGACATAGGGGGAGAATGTGTCCTACCAGTTGAAGACAAGGGAGAAGATAACGGTTGGACTCTGGTAGTATGATTGGTGTTAGACTAAGCTTCCCTTTGCCATTGTTGTCAAAGGGGGAGAGAAACCGGAACGAAAAGTGTTGACATCAATGCCAAAAGGGGGAGATTGTTGACATTGAGTTGTCATTGATGTCAACCGATATTGCAAGTTATCGGTAGCGTGTGTTAACCAGTATGAAGAAGATTGGATCAACATAAAGAAGATAAGTATGTTATGAGTTGACAGATGATACTATCAGTATGAGGTGAGATGCAGGAGTGAGTTGGCATGCTTGAGTTATAACCGGTATGAAGGTTGGTTGTTTATTTGTGATGAAGAGGCGGAATGTTGATGAATCACAACAATACCCAGTGAGTTGAACAGGAAGAATGACATGAAGTCGTACTGGAAGGCAAGATGAATTGCCAGGATGATGTGTTGGCGGTAAGAGTGATTGATCAGTGTGTTGGTCATACCGGTAAGGTTCTACCGGTAGAAGGGTTTCTTGGTTGTTCATATTTGAACCGACCCTATGTCGGTGAAGTTGAATATATGTTGATGTGTCCTCCGTGGAGCTGAGGTGGTAAACATGTAGAGGTCGATGAAATGTTCATCAACATGGTTGTCTGTGCAATTGGTGGTCATTAAATGATAAAACCACAAATCACGGGATGATATCTAATTGATGCGGCTTGAGGAAGTATGGACGACAGAGAATGATCAGGTAGTTGTTGGCACTATGATTAAGGCACGAAATCCTATTGCAGATTGATCTTCAGTTAGAAACAACTAGGTGAAATGAGGTCGACAAAGATCAAGGCTAAAAAGCAGGGTGAAGTTTGCTATTTTTAGCAAACATGCATTGGATGAATAAAAACGTGTACAGATGCATCTCCCCAAAACAATTGAGCGATCCAAGGCAGATTGAATTAGATTGAATACAGATTTGGTCGAAGGAAAGAAACCCTAACCGCCTGAAGTTTGAATTTTTTTTTGGCAGGAAGACTTGTTTTTATTTATACAAGTCTAAATCAATGAGGTTGTTGCTGTTAAAATTAGATGTGATGATGTTGGTGAATGAAGGTGAGTTAGAAAAGATTGTTTGAATGAAAAACAAGGAAAATCTTAAGTGACTATGTGTTGAAGGAGAAACCAGTAAGATGTGTGTGAACCGACAGAGACAAAACCTGGCAAAGTATTGGCAGGTGTGAAGTGAATCCAACAGTCAAAGGGAGAGAAGTTTCAGCAGAGTAAGGACTAGCGTAAAGGCAGTGTTGCAGTGTGTGTGGAGGTTTCAAAAACCGATAAGATTGAAACTGGTAGAGCAAAGTATAGAAGGGTTGCAAAACTTCATTTGCAGCAGGGAATTTATTTATGTATTTGAATTTTCATATTGTCTTCACTAAGTAGGTGCTTAGTGCAGAGGTTGTAGCTCCTTTAGGATGTAGTCTATAAATTGTTCAAGGGTTGGTGCTCCTTTGAGTCGGTGCTCATAAATCAGGGGTTGGTGCCCTAAAATTGTGATCAAATCATTTTCATTGTGAGGCTAAATTGGAGCAGAAGATCTCCAGCAGCTATTCTCACCGAGGTTTTTCCCAAATTGGGTTTTCTTTGTATATCTGGTGTTATGTGATGCATTCTTGTGTATGTGTTATATTGATGTTATAGAAAATCCTTTCACACACTTAGTTTGCATTGTTTGGTTTACTGTTCAACACTTTGTTTATTTTATATAGTATCGGTATATCCGTGGTTAGTGAAGAAAGTGTTTAAATCACCTATTCACCCCCCTCTCAATGATCCATTGTGTCCAACAAAAAGGTTGCAGCAACACAAGGGTTGCAGGTTGCAGAGTGTTCAGATTGGGATAGCTATGTCGACCAAGAGACCTTGCAGGATAACACAAATGTAGCATGGTCATGTTACACATAACAAGTTCCCACGTACTTAAAAGTTTCACTTAAATATATGTCTTAGTGTTGATGTTGCATGGGATAAGCGCATCAAAGGAATTGTGTGGATATTCCTTATCCCGCAAGTAAAATTGCCATGAGTCTTGATTTCGCAAGATAAGAAGTGCAAGCCAGAAAACAGAGGATTCCTTATCCCGCGCGTTCCCGTGGGGAAAAGAGAAGAATCGCAGGTTAAGAGAGAATAAGCCTAAAAGGCTTATCTCGCGTAGAGTAAACACACAAAGAAAAGCACTATTCAAGCAGGGAACAAATAAGGAACTACAAGCAATGCGGGATAAGAAGATACTCAGAAGACATGCTCGGAACCTTAACCCGCGAGGAAAAACAAAGACAACAGTTGTGTCACGAGATAAGAAGAGACAAGTGCCATAGAGGTAAGGTCAGTGAAGGCTTGTCCCGAGAAGGTAAAAGAGGTGCTCCTGAGTGTCGCAGGATAAAAAAATTGAAGTATACACAAAGAAACCCTATCTTGCACGGATTGTCAGGGCAATGAGAAACATCGCGGGATAACAAAACAAGAGGAAAGTGAAGTAGACATTAAGGGTTTGCTTGTCCCACGTGACCAAACTGGGATAAGAAGAGATTCTCGGGCTAAGGAAAGGCATAGACATAGGAGGAGACCTTATCCCGCATAGGTTAAGAGGCACACAAAAAGTTGTGTGAGATAACAAAGGAAGTGAAGAAGCTAATCAAGGCTTGACCAAGCTTATCCTGCATGTTCCTGCAGCGTTATGGAGAAGGTCGCGGGACAAGAATATAGTAAATCAAAGGACAAAACCTTATCTCGCACAAATTGAGAAGCCACTCAAATATGACACAGGCTAACAAAGAAATGGGGAGGCTCTTTGTGATCAAACAAAAGCCTATCCCGCAATGATAGAGTTTAATGTCATCGTGACCATTTGAAGTGTTTCAGATGACATGGTGGCAAAACGATAAGGATGATGGTCCACATGGCAGTTGACTATGGTTGACCAAATGATTTGGAAGCCGATTATGAAGACTTTTAACATTTTTGTATGTCGATTAGCACAAGGATCTTACGTGGAGGTCGACCGACCTTGACCATCTAATCTGGACAAAGGAAATGGAGACATATGGCTCCTTGGCTAGTAGAAGAAGATATCTGATATGCAAAAGTCAGTGATAATGGAAGTAGTTGTCGATCTTGTCTGGGTAGGTCAACAGAGGATGGAGAATGAATTAATGACGACTGAGTTGCAGGTGGTTGTTGGGATCGAGAAATTTAACAGGCAAAATCAAATCTGTTAGGCAGAATGCAGTTGCTAAAAATAGCAACTTAAGTACAGAGAATTCAATGCAGATGGTCAACCCAAGAAACAAAATCCAATCTACTACAGACCATATCCTTGAAGAGAAAATTGAGATTACTAAGTTTAATAATCTATGTACTAGTCGACTTGATGATAGATGAAACACATTTAATGTATGCAGCCAATCTGAAATTATTTTGTAGACAAAGAATAAAATCTTGTTGAAAAAGAAAGATGACAATAGGCAAAGCATTTCAATATGATTTGTTGGGAGTAGATGAGAAAGAGACAGATAGTGAAAAAAAAGACATCTCTTGAAGTTGACAGTGGATGTGAGGTGATGTGTTGAAGTGGTGTTGTTGCTACAAAAGGAAGAGTGAGATAGAGTATACAACTGCAAAAGAGGAAAACATAGCTAGAGAAGAGTATTCTGGAAAGTAATCCTGAAGAAAAGAGAAGAAGATAACCAGGAAGAGGAAGGAGAGAAACAAATGAATAACTTTAGTAGGCAGACAAAGTCAAGTTTGTAAGTGTTACAAAACTCATTTGTAACAAGGCTTTACCATTGTATTGTAAAATTCAACAATCACTGTAAATCTCTGAGTGGGTGCTCAGAGCAGGGGTAGGTGCTCCTTTGAGTAGGTGTTCATAAATCAGGGGTTGGTGCTCCTTGGGTTGGTGTCGTAAACATTGTAATTTGTTATTCATTGTGAGGCTGGATTGGAGGGGTAGACTCTAGCAGCTATTCTCACCGAGGTTTTTCCCACATTGGGTTTTCCTTATACATCTTGTGTTATGTGATGTGCTCGTGTCTGTGTGTTGTCAGTTAATTCACAATAGCAGTTTTAGCACACATGGTTAAAAGTTTTTAAAATACATCGATTCACACGCCCCCCCGCCCCCCTCAGTGGTCATTTGTGTCCTTCACCGACAATGAATGCCAAATTTGTTTCAAACACACACAACACATAGTAAATGCCAATGCTAGTTCAAATACACATCGAATGAAGTCAACTTTTAAATGTACACATGCATTCATCCACAAAAAGAACAATATTGAAGTTTTTTTGTACATAGAATGCAAATCAAACTTCTTTGATATGTTAAAGTTCTTCCAACATGCACACACACACAATGAATGCCAAAATTAGTTCAAACAAACACCACACAAAGTAAATACCAAAATTTAATTTTCACACATGCACACACAAGCAAATAAACAAAAAGTTAATTTCAAGTACGCTTCACACAAAGTACAACCACACATAAATAAAATACCAAAGTCATAAAACATGTTGCACATAGAATTTTCTCAAACATGACAAAGTTAAAACACACAACACACAAAGTGAATGTCAAAGCTAATTAAAAGACACATCACACAAAGTGAATGCAAAAAGTTAGTTCAAATATGACAAAGTTAAACATACACCATATGAAGTGAATGCCCATGGTAGTTCAAATGCACAAAATGTAAATCCAAAACACATATAAAGTGAATCCCAAAGTTCAAACACACTTCACACTTATGTTCAAACATAACATAGTGATTGTCACAATTAGTACACTCTTCACACAAAGTGAATGTGAATGTTCAAACATACACACACATGTCAAAGTACAAAAACAAAATGCAATTGTCAAAATTAGTTCAAAGACACACCACACAAAGCTAGTTCAAATAGAGATGCCAACGAAACATACATGGAAACACGACACGTCGAGTTTGTTCAAATATGACGAAGTTAAATGTACACCAAACAAAGTGAATGCCCATGGTAGGTCAAATGCACACAAAGTGTGAATCCCAAAGTTCAAACACATTTCATACAAATGTTCAAACATATAACATAGTGTTACAAAATGCAATTGTCAAAGTTCACACATAGTTTGTTCAAACACTCAATTCACACATACAAAGCAAATACTAAAATTTAAACACAGTTAGTTCAAGCATACAAAAGTAAAAACACACAAAAGTGGGCACATGCCTAAGTTAAGGACGTTTCATAAAAAGTTATTTCAACCACACAAAGTAACACTTAGGTTCAAACATGTCAAAATACAAACACAAAAAATATGAATGACAATGTTCAAACACTCAATTCACACATACAAAGCAAATACTAAAATTTAAACACGCACAGTTAGTTCAAGCATACAAAAGTAAAAACACACAAAAGTGGGCACATGCCTAAGTTAAGGGCGTTTCATAAAAAGTTATTTCAACCACACAAAGTAACACTTAGGTTCAAACATATCAAAATACAAACACTAAAAATATGAATGTCAATGTTCAAACATACAACATAAGTGTATATCAAAGCTAGTATACTCTTCACATATAAACACATCCCAACACAAAGTTCATCCACACATGAAGTAATTGAAGTTCAATACACACAAAATAAATGCCAAAGTTAAGATAAATTTCATACAAAATTAGTTCAACGACATACGAAGTAAACATATCAAACACACAATGTGAATGTTAAAAGTTAAAACACACTTCATACAAACTTTGTTGAAACACATACTTTATATATATGTAGAGTACATGCAAAAAAGTTTAAATATGCACTTTGTGTGAAGTGCATTGACATGCAGCAAAGTTTAAATATGCACTTTGTGTGAAGTGCATTGACATAAAGTGAATGCTTAAGTTATAATACTCTTGAAAGTGACAATCAATATTCACACACACACCAACCCATAAAACTAACAAACAATAAGGGAATCAAATATAAGCGAATTGTAAATGAATTCAAACACCCCCTCTCTCTTTGTCTCTCTCAAACATAGTGAATACCAACAAATTATATAAGGAAATGTTAGAGTTCATCCACATACTTCAAATAAAGTTTAAAAATATAATAAGAGGAAGCCATCACTTCAAACAAATAATTGATCTATGTTAAAGCTCAAACACAAAGATCATATAAATAATAAATGCAATGAAAGTGAATGTCAGTTTCAAACATACAAAGTGTCAAAATGAACCAAATAAAAGCCAATAGCAAAATTCAAACCATGCTTCAATAAAACACTTCACAACTAGTGGATGCCAAAACAAATTAAACAAGTAAACTTGAATAAACTTGAAAGACACTTCAAACTAACAATTAATGTATATTAATGTTCAAACACACACTTCAATATAAACAATAAATGCAAACAAAGTGAATGCAAGAAGAGTGTGAAAATTTAAAAATGCAAAGTAAATTTCAAAATTGGTCATATAAAAGTCAATTTCAAAATTCAAACTCATAAGCAAATCAATGTTGAAATACACACTTCACAACTAGTGAATGCCAAAACTACACTAAACAAACAAGTTTTAAAATGGCTTCAAACAAACAATTAATGCATGCCAACACTCACACCCACAATACATATAAACAGTAAACGCAAACAAAGTGAATGTCAAAATGGCAAAGTTCAAACATACAAAGTGAATCAAATGTAAGTGAATGCCAAAATTCAAACTCACACTTCAATAAATAATGAGTAAACCAATATTCAAAAACACACTTCACGCGAAAAAAATGAATTCCAAAAATAAAATACATTGAATAAATATGTTTAGATCACAACATACTAGGTATGAATTTTATATAATATCAAAATATAAAAAATCAACACAAAGACATTAGACTGAAAAGAATGACCACGACCAATGACCAATGACCATTCCCTCCAACCTAAAGGAGGGGGCAAATTCAACCCCTCCCAAATAAAAAAATTTATATTAAACAACAAATCTATTGACATATCAATTTACAAAATAGTTGATCAATTTAATTCAAAAGTACATCTGTAAAATTAAAATTGATTTTGCATTGACTGCAATAACTATTGAGATACTCTAGCATCACTCTACATACATGCAAATATATTTATGACTATACTGCCTCTGGTACATCAAATGCTTGAACCAGATCCAGACATTATCAGCATCCCATGTTTTCAATATTGCAAGCTGATCGAAATGTTATTGAAGTAGATCTGCATAATTGATCAGTATATAGCTCCTCTCCTAAAATCACAAGAATAATTATTGAGTCATAATTTATTAAAAATAAAATAAAATCAGGTGAGAGAGCTCACAGAAAACTTAAATCACAGAATAATTATTGAGTCATGGTTTATTAAGAAACTGACTACTGGAAGGATCATTAATTTTCACAGCATGCTTCAGACCATTCTTTGTTTCACCACAATTGAGGACATAATTATGATCATATCCTCTGGGAACTTTATCAATTGTGCTTCCAATAATCCTCTCATTTCTAAAATCAGAAGTGGTTGGTTCCATGCAAATCTACTGGAATTATCTGTGAACCCCAAAGTTGTCTTGAATGACCTGCCAATAAAAACAATTTTAAATTAAGAACCATTTTGTAATGAATTTCATTCAAGTTAATTCTGAATCAACTAATTCCAAAATTATGTAAAAAGGCAGAATTCATCATTATGGTCAACATGAGTGCAAAAAATGTCTCTCTTGTGTTTTTGCAAGGGAGAGACTTCAGCATTTAAAGTAAACGATGTAACCAACGAGAAACTTGCCTAGCCAAATGACAACCAAAAAATTCAACAAAAGGAAATAGATGGATGCAAAAAGTGAATAATTGAAGAAGAAATAAATCCAGCAAAAAGCATATTATGATGAGACATGTCAAAGATGGTGTAATTTGCAAATTCAAATGAAAAATTGTGTGACAGATTTGATGTGAGTAAAAATCACCATTATACTCTTATGTCCTGTACTTAAAGGCTCTATCCTGAATACAGATATTTTTTACTCTCCTCACTTCCCTCAAAGTTCTATCATCAAAGGTAGTTTCGCAGAAAAATGTCTTGAAGTCAGTAAGTAAAAGGCATAACAGATTGCGTGATACATAAGTTATTAGCTGTCTATATTCAGATACATTAAAAAGCAATCATCCACAGAATAATAGAGATGTAAGGGAAACTAGCATCGACTATTTTATCACCAGCTGAGGAATTGGGTATTGGCGCTCATGTTATATTAGATGCTACCAACCTTGGAAGAAGACTAATGACTCCCACACAGGTAAACCAATGTTTTCCAACTTCCATCTACTGTCTAAAGGAGAAAAGAATTCATATGTAGGGGATTTCCAGGTGAGTGGGATAGCTAGTGACATATAGAATGTGGAAGCTTCATTCTTTTTCTTGAAATGATGACCAAAAATATGAAAGACAGATGAGCTTCTATACATCAAGAAAATCAGTATCACACATCATTTTCAGAAAGATGAAACTCCCATTAATTGCCGCTTTTCCCCTTCCTTTGCATGGAGTTTTTCCTCTAATTTTGTATAGGATAAGACAATTACCAGAGGACATGATGCTTAATTCCATTGTTAAAAGTAAATTCTTACCTATTTTCGCTTCTGAGCTCGTTCATTACATCTAGATATGGTAACAGTGGAAGCAGCAATTGCCAAAAATCACCAAATAATCCAAACTTGTATAATACTATAAACCGATGAGATTAAAAACATCATGTATTGCTAATCCTAGTGATACTAATCAACAGAAAAATTCAACTAGCATCTTCCAGAAATATACCCCCAGAAGACTAACACATCAACAATATGAGTAGATTCGTTGCAAGTCTGCTGTGATTGTCAAATAGGTTGTGTACGATTAACCATAAAATCAACATTGTCTGAATATGAGAACAATTTGACTATTACAAGCCAACTATCAAATGCACATCCGTTATAGCAATGACTCAAATGTACTCATGTATTGTTAATCCTATTGATACTAATCAACAGAAAAATTCAACTAGCATCTTCCAGAAATATACCCCGAGAAGACTAACACATCAACAATATGAGTACATTCGTTGCAAGTCTGCTGTGATTGTCAAATAGGCTGTGCACGATTAACCATAAAATCAACATTGTCTGAATATAAGAACAATTTGACTATTAGAAGCCAACTATCAAATGCACATCCGTTATAGCAATGATTCTAAAAAAAATTCATGCGGCTCTAAATCAATGATTCTGGAAAATTTCCATTAGGCTAAAATCAACATTGTCTGAAAATGAGAACAATTTGACTATTACAAGCCAACTATCAAATGCACATCAATGATTCTAAAAAATTTCCATTAGGCTAAAAACACTCACTTGTGTACAAGGGAATGAGAGATTTTGGTTTCTGAAACTCCTTTAGCAGATTTTGCAGTCAACTGTACAAATAACGAATAATCCAAACAAAAAATTATGAGTCAGGATATATTTACTCACAATTGAAGCACAATGCATCACCAAATAACATATCTCCATCAAACACCATGCATTACCAAGATCAATAAACATCAACCATCGAATCATTTTCCCTCAGTTAAGATTTAGATGCTCTTCCAAACTATTTGGACTAATCAAATTTTGAAAAACGTCTCATTACCTGCTTTTTTCCAGCGACAGGGGAAGTCAGTTGTCACGTTACTTGTAGCAAGAACGCCTATAATGCTTCTGAGCTGCTTCACTGCCAGTTTGTTGCGAGCCAAATGAAGCCCTTTTATCAGTAGCCAGTGTAAAAGGTTGTGGAACAGTGTGATGTTGCCTTAGGACCTATTTTCTTATGAAGTGGACACTCTTTGATGTAGCTGATGTGACTTCAACATTCTCAACCTCAGCTCTGCTTCCTTTATTTGTAAATGCTAAAACTCTGTCCTTGCCACTTTGTATTGAACTCTTAGTTGCAAGTAAACTATTGCCAGTTTTCAGAGATCTGGAATGTGTCAAACGTTGGTAGGATGGCATCCTCTTTTGCTGTAGTAAAAGTCGAGAACAAATGAAAACATTGAAACTTTTAGCTAACAAGTTTTAGCATTTCTTATAATATCAATGAGTATATACAATCCTGCAACCATTTGTATGCACTGTATTCCTTGTCATCAATTAAATTATTCTCCCTTTTCAGTTTGGATTCATACAACTTGTCAGCAATTACTTTAGAATTCTCCTGCTGTTCATCCTGCAACTCTCCATTTGTATGGCCACTGGATTTTGCAGCTGTTGCTTCTTAAGCTTCTTTTTTCTTTGATGTCTCTTCAGATTGAAAAAACTCTTCCAACATTTCTCCTTTTGTAATTTCTTCTTTATTTGCATCAAAACCCAAGTTCTACTTCCCAAGATTGCCTACGTTAGAGGACTGCCGAGTGACTCGATCATCAGACGATATACCATGCAGAAATGTTTCCTTTTCCATTTTGTGACTTTCATCTTCTCCAATTATCATGCCTTTGGAAAAGCCTTGACTACTTGCAACTGCATGTATAGCTTCTATTTCAGTCATATTTGGACAAATGGATTGTTAGACTCGATTTCTTTGGTTACTTCCTGCAAAAGCAAAGGATGAACATAAACACAATTTATATCGGACGACATTGTGCTAAAACAATTGATCTGATCCAAGGGAAAGACAATACATAAAATAAATACTTTGGCCCAGTCCCAACATCAAAACATAAAACAAGACACAAAAACCAGAAACCAGGTTCTGAAAGATTAAATTGTAAGAGACACAAGAATAAGTTGGCTGAATATTTGTATACATTAAACTATCCAAAACATTAAAAACTCAAGTATTGCCGGCATGTAAACATTTTGTATCAAAACCTCTTGGATTAGCTACAATCAAGTATTTTAATTTACTGAACTCCATTCATTAAATGAGCTTTCAAACTTCATTTGCTAGTCCAACCTAGGCAAACAAAAGACAGGGCCTCATTGAGATTGGGATAATGATGAAACTTATTCTGTTTAACGAACATAGCAGAATGTCTTCTGGTGATGGTCTTACTAAATACCGAGACTATAATGGAACCACTTTCTATACCATCCGAATAGATTGCATTGCACCCAGAAAAGTATTTCCTACCCAGGGTCATCTAAGAGCAAAAGCCTAGCTGCAACATTGCATGATAGCTACTCCAATGCCGTATAACTTGGGTAGTAGTTTTAATGGAAATTATTTAAATTTCGTACAGATTGGGGAACACAACCCCTTATCTTATCAGAAAAGGTGTAAAACCAAATTTGAAAAAGATGTTATTACTTTTTGCTCTACTATCATAATTAGAATTCCAATCCAGGAGATGTGGTTGCAAATTCAAATTATCTTCACTTGACTATGTATCAAGCAACAAGCAAGAAGAACTGGAACAACTAAATAAACAGACAAAAACAGTTAGAAGCCTAAATCAGGAAGCTACCAAGAATAAAGACCTGAAAAACAGCAAGGGATTGCAGGTCATTGCAAAAAAGGAGGAAGTTGTCCAATCATTTAGAACGTTGAAGTACAACAAAATGAATATGTACAAGAGACAAAATAAAGTAGCGGACTTCAAAAAAACAACATTGACTACGATTAATAGAGATGGGATTGCAAGTCACTGAAAAAAAGAGTAAGTTTTCCAATCATTTAGGAACCTGAATAGCAACAAAATGAATATGTACAAGAGACAAAATAAAGTAGTAGACTTCAGAAAAAACATCAACTGTGATTAATAGAGTTGACAGGATATGCATCATAAGCCAAAAAAAGATAGAGATTTTTGTCTTTTCATGTTATTATATTTTGTAAATGGCACTAGTTAATCTAACCTGTCTAGGGTAAAATATTGCCCATGGATCCATTTCCAATTTTCCATCTGCACTTGATAGCATACGATTTTATCCCTAAATTGTGTCCACCTTTGTTAGCAGGCCACCGAAAGTAGACAGATTTATACATATTCCTAGTAAAAAGGATGCTACAGGCCATTGAGCCTATCCTGTTAATATTCTCACGTCAATAATAAGAATTGGCAATACAAACAATTTTAAGTAAAGAATCATTTTGTAATAAATATCATTCAAGTTAATTCTGAATCAACTAATTGAGTAATTTCAAAAGTACTTAACATATACTTTAAAAGGCAGAATTCATCATTATGGTCAACATGAGTGCATAAAATGTGCCTCTTGTGTTTTTGCAAGGGAGAGACTTTAGCATTTAATGTAAACCATGTAACTATGTTTTGAATATCTTAATCAACAAGAAACTGGCCTGGCCAAATGACAACCGAAAAACTCAACAAAAGGAAATGGATGGATGCAAAAAGTGAATAATTGCAGAAGAAATACATCCAGCACTATGTGTTGAGACACGTCAAAGGTAATGCAATTTGCAAATTTAAATAAATAATTGTGTGCCAGATTTGATGTGAGTAGAAATCACCATCATGTACTTAAAGATACAGGCTCTATCTTGAATACAGATATTTTTCACTCTCCTCACTCCCTTAAACTTCTATCATCAAAAGCAAGTGTTTAGCAGAAATATGTCTTGAAGTCAATAACTAAAAGGCATAACAGATTGTGTGATACATAATATTAGCTATCTATATTGGAAACATTAAAAAGTAATCATCCACATAATTATAGATATGTTAGTAAGGGAAACTAGCATCCACTATTGTATTACCAGCTGAGGAATGGGGTATTGGCGCTCATGTTCCTGAATCAATATTAGATGCTATCAGCCAATCTCCTTCCTCTTTGTCAGTTGCTTCAGAATATGAGGAGGATGAGAAAGAATACCCCAAGTATACATCCACTGTTATGACCTGCCAAATTCCAGTAAGTGTGCTGAGCTATATCAGAGTGTAGAATGCAGTCACATCAAGATCACCAGGAAATCCTGCAAAAAAGGTATTGGCGTTCATGTTCCTGAATCAATATTAGATGCTATCAGCCAATCTCCTTCCTCTTTGTCAGTTGCTTCAGAATATGAGGAGGATGAGAAAGAATACCCCAAGTATACATCCACTGTTATGACCTGCCAAATTCCAGTAAGTGTGCTGAGCTATATCAGAGTGTAGAATGCAGTCACATCAAGGTCACCAGGAAATCCTGAAAAAAAGGTAGCATTAAATATAAGAGCATTTAATAAATATCTTCACAAGGTCTATATATCATTTCAAAGATTATACAAGGATTTTCTATGCCTGGATGTAGAGCCACACACCATCAGAGCTTATAAGGAGCAGAAACGGTTTACAAAAACTATTTCATTCCAACTATACCTCAAAATAGGGTACCAAAACAAATAACTGGTTTTTGAGCAATAATACCATTAAAACTGCAAATGCCTTAATGTTCATACCAACTCATAATGGCACCAAGCACTTGAACCGCATTTCTAAAGAGATCATCACTTTTTTGTGGTTACATGATTCCAGCTATAGGAGGTTAAAGTTCTCTGATCATAATACATGGACTTACCACGAGTAGCCTAGACTTATACATTTATATCTTGATGGAGCTAGAACAATGGCCTTCCAATGGTGGATTTCATAAAAGCTAAAGATGCGCTATTTATCAAATCCAATCAAAGATGCTGCTACATTACCACAGATGCATCAATCTTAAAACCCAACAGAACAATTGATAATGGAAAAGCCTAAATGAGTATCCTGGTGTACCATTTAGAAATTAAGATAGAATTACTGTGTTAACCTTTGAAAAATTGTCTGCAATAACTGCTCAGCTGCACTCGAGTACTTTCATTAAATACATGTTACTATATCAAAGTTTAAATTTATTGATTGATGAGAAATTCAACCAGCAATTACGTGCTGATTAAACTAAGATGGAACTATTGACTGCTGCAGTTTCAACCAACAATTACATGTTGCAGCATAAAAACAAAATACCAATAAAAAAAATTTAAAGACGATATACATATAAAAGTGCAAAGAAAAAACACTAATCAAACATATAAAGTAGAATTAGCAGGAAAAATAAAAACAGATAAGGCATGGTCATGCCAAGCAAAATGAGAATGATAACAAAGAAGGATAATTAAAAAAAAGAGCATGACAGCAAAGAAAGAAAACCAAAAAAGAACATGTGGTGGGCAAAGAAACCAGCGAAATAGAATGAAATGTGAACAGAGCATTCCAAATATTTGAAGGGAGTCTTACTTGAATAATCAAGCTGTTAACAGTAATATGAATTATAAATACAATATAATATCATGTATTAGCATTATCATTAATGATATGTATATTAAAATTTATAATAAATTTTGAGTTGTTTTATATTTAAAAATTAAACTAAAATATGATTAGATTCTACATGCCATATAGTATTTTGAAATTAAAAATCACCTCTGTGAGGGCGTCTGATGAGCTGAACATTGCACATTCTGATGAGGAAATATAGGACTTCTTGTGGACAAACCCTCGGCGGGTTGAAGCCATCACACTCTCTCGCACTACAGTCTGCCACTGATGCATCAATATTAAAACCCAAGAGAACAATTGATAATGGATTCAAAACCAAATCTATCACCTAAAAGGTTTCTTTCAAAAGAAAAACTTCAGTGAAATAGGGGAAAAACAGAACACCTCAGCCAGTGGAGAAACTTATTGAATCCAGTAAATTATAACCATTATATAATATAAACAATATATATGATGTCAGAAAACCAAAATCTGGGCAATTCTAGACAACTAAATCAATCTGGTTAGCTCATAAACGATAAACCATAGTCTGTTTTACTAAACAAAAGTAGATAATTTCACCTAGGAACTTAATTCAGGTGTTACCTATGAGATATGTTATGGTGGGTCCTGAGGTTTTGTATGCAAAGCCAGGCCCTACAACCAGACCTACATTAATTGTCACCATATTTACGCCTCTGTCCATTGCCAGAGCCCAAGTGCAACTGCATAACCATCTACTCAATCGAAATCTCTCATGCACAATCTCAGTCATGCTTGCAATGACATTTGCAGTTTCTGCTAACTGGCTATACACAATTCAGAAATGGCACAAATTTGACAGCTGATATACTCTGTAAATTGCCGGGTTTTCTGTAAATTTTCTCTCTCTTTCTAGATTGACTGCAAAACCTTATGAAAACGATCCACACTACAGCGGAGCTTGAGAGGCCCGCTTTTTATCAAACCCATAAACCTCCCCTGCTTCCTTCAGCAATTCAAGGAAGCAAGCACTCTGCAAACAATTTATAGGAACAACGAAACGTTCCTGATCTTCTCCTATGTAAGACTGTGAAACAACCTAAAAGAGCTACTTTACTCTATCTGACTACAGTCCACAGGAAACAGAGCCACATACAAATGAAACAAACAGCTTACCTATTATATAAGAGATCAAATTGTCTTCAAACGGTAACAATTCTTTTTTGCTCTTAACGGTAAGTGTTTTTTTAGCTCTTCAACGATAATAATGTTTTTTTCAGATCTTCAACTGTAAGAACAACAGGCATGGATGAATCTAACAGAAAGCCATTTATTCAGAGCCGTTGCAGTCTACGCTCCATTCCAGACCTAAAAAACAAAAAATACATTTCCTATCAAAAATTTACTCTCAAATTAGAAACTCACCAATTTAAAATGTAAATTAATAAATTGGAAAATATCCTTAAATAGATATGAATTTGGGTAAGTTAAATGGTAAATTATTAAAACAAAAAATACTTGCGAGAAATGAGCATCAAAAATTATAAATAATTTTCATTTGGAATAGTTTTTAATGAGAAGTCGCTACCTAGTTATAGAGGTAAGGGTACTTGTGGACAAATGTTCCAATAGTTTTGCATAAATGTTTCAATAGTGGTGCATAAATGGGTCAATTATGAACAAAAAATGATTAGCTATTGGTGTGGCCATTTATGAACAAATTTATTAATGGTGTTTTCACTATGACGACTATTGGGGGGTCACTATGAAGACTATTAGTACTCTTCCCCTAATCCTATAGCCAAGGTTGTGGTGTGGTTGTCAAATGTACTTTCACTGCATCTTAGACCTCAAAATTAAATGTATGCATTTATATATTTTTTTTAAATGAATTAATATTAAAATAACACAATTGAATTTAATATCAATTATAAAACCATAAAATAAATAAATTATTAAAAAAAATTATTATTAAATTATTTAATTATTTAATTTCTTTAATTTAAAACTAAATTAACTACCTAAAATTTAAAACCTTGCAACATTTAATATTTAAACAAAATAAAAATAAACATATTTAAATTATAAATTCATTAATATGTACGCATTATAAAAAATAAAAAAATAAAAAAATTATTAATACCAAAATTATTATAGTCATAGGAAACTGAAAATATGTATAAAATATCTCGTATAGTAATGAAGAATTTGGCAAGATATAAACTAGTAGAACTTTTTATTTTTATATTTTATTTTATAAAAAAAAATACATATATTAAAACAATTCACTTGCCTTTGCAATGTTTTTACATTTCGTGTGCATGTCTATCAACAAATTTCCTATAATAGAATTAAAATTTATATTAATATATAGTTTTCTTAACTAAATTTTGTTGAAGATGGTCTCATTTTTATTTAATAAAAATAAATAGTAAGGCAATTCAAATATTGTAAAGATGAATGTAAAGCAATTGTATTAAAAAATGTTGAATATTATATACTTTTTGAATTTAAATAATTGTACATTATTTATTTTTTATTTTAAAAAATATATTTTTATAAATAATTGTGAAACTAAAAGTATCATTTTTTATATTTTCATTATAATAATTAATTTAAATTTAAATTTAAATAACACTAATTCAAACCTTAATTGAGCCCTAATACTAATCAAATATTTATCTTAGGGTGGAAATCTTAATTGTAACCAATCCTAATTTGAATTGTAATCAAACCTAATGCTAACATCAAGCTAACATCAAGGGTCAGCCCCCTTGCATTTTGGCTGCTTTTTAATATCAAAAACAGCAAGCTAACCTTAATCTTAACCTTAAATTCAATTAAAAGATTACATAAAATTTAATTTTAATATGTTATTTTAATATTTACATTAGATTGACTATGGTAATTCAATTCATAATGACAAATATTGTAATAAAATAATTTTATAAATTTTTAATAAAATTTTATTTAAAATAATTTAAATTTTCAATATTTTTTTTAATTATATGATATTTGCTTGGTGCTCTACAACTTTCCCGCTCTCCTCTTTTTTTGAATTTCTTCAATGGTTGTCGTTTCTGCAGGGGAAGGTCCGTCCTCCCTGGAACCTAACGCCCCCCTTGCTAACCTGCAAATGTGTCTGGATCTGGCTCTTGTGCTGCGCTCCCAGAGTGTTGGGTGGGCTCCCTCGGTTGGTGTCGTTGACGCTTGTAATGCGGTGTTGCACGAGGCCTCCTCCCATGAGAAGATTCCACTTGAGACCCCCATCTTGGATTCTCCTAACAAGGTTCCCAAGACTGATGTTGTGGGGCCTTTGCCTGGGGATGCTCAAGCGAGTACCTAGAAAGGTGTCCTTGTTGGAAATACTAAGTCAAGGTCATCGACGTTGCTGCCAAAGGTAACTACTGGAGAGGATGGTCCCGAGATTTCTCTCCCCGATAATATTATGGATAATATCGCTTCCTACCTACACCTCTGCTTGGTGGGGAGATTCTTACCCTTCAGACCCACAATAGATATGGTTAGAAGATGGGCTGCTCCAGATGGAAAATAAAAGGTAGTGTCTTTGTCTCTGCTATATCGGGGGGGCTCTTTCTTTTCAGATTCATTGCAAAAGAAGACTTCATTTACATTATGTCCGATTCATGGTCTTACGGCAAACACTGCTTATCTCTCTCCAAGTGGAAGTCGGGGTTTGATCCTAGTGCATACCTCCTCAGACTGGCACCAATATTGATCAGACTCCCTGGCCTCCCTCTGGAGTTCTGGGATGACACCACTTTTAGATGGACTGGCAACTCTTTTGGTCAATTCGTTGCTGCTAACAATGTGACAATGCAGAAGTCTAGACTAGTTTATGTTCGCCTATGTGTGAATGTGGCTATTAACAACTCCCTCCCTAACTTCAAAGCTCTTAAATCCAAATGGGGCAAATGGACGCAGGCTATTGTCTACGAGAATGCCTCCCTTTATTGTCAAAGGTGTGGAAAACATGGTCATGTTATAGCTGATTGCTTGGCCCCTCCGCCTCCAAAGGAAAAACTGAAGGAGAAGTTGTCATCCTCGGGTATTGTTAATGTGGAGGCAGCTAAAAATGTTAGCCCCCCCCCCCAACCCCCAAGTTATTCACAATATTGAGGGTCAGACCAAGGACTTGAAGGAAAAGGAGGGTCCTCAAGATACTATTGAGGAGGGCTACCCCTTCTTGGAAGGTATTCTTAATATGATGAAAACCCCTGACCCCAAGGCGACACCCCCCTCCTCAGGGAGATGCTTGGGCCTAGACTTAGAAGAAGGAGAGATCTCCCAGATGAAGGTAGAACAAGAAGGACTGAAAGCGGAAGTGTGTTTCGAAGAGAAGAAAGGGTACAACGAGACCACTCCGTCTATGATCAAGCAGTTGAATCCCAACACTATGGGAAATAGTGGAAGAAGCATATGGTGCACTAGGGTTGGGCCCACGCCTTCCAAAGGGAACATTCTGGATCTGACCTCCTCTTCTTCTGCTACTAGATCTACTAGGGAGATCACTATTCTCTCTCATGGAAGTCGTTCTGCTCCGTCATCGCATGTGGATAAAGAGAAAGAGGAATGGTAGGAACTGAAAAGAAAAACTAGAGGAAATAAGAAGGCGGATGTAGGAAATGACTCTAAAACAGACAGACCCTCTGAGAGGACCCTCATAACTAAGGTAATGGCCAGAGAAATTGCCAGTGGAAGGAAATTAACTCTGGAGACATCTCAGAAAGGCAAGAAATGAAGTTCCTTTCATGGAACTTAAGGGGTTTAAACAACCCCCAGAAGTAGTATGCTCTTAAGCAAAACATGGTTACTAATAAGGTTGATATTATTCTAATCTAGGAGGTGAAAATGACTTATCAAAATTTTGGTACGCTTGTGGACAGTATATGGTCGGGTGTTGCCTTCTATTATAGTTGTTACTATTTACTAAGTTGTCATTAGTTTTATGTCCAAAGTCATTCTATATACCCTAGTCAGTTATTACTACCGAAATATTAAGTTGGTAAGCACAGAGGAGTCGGTTATAGAAGAAAGGAGTCACAAAGTTTAGTATAGACCAAGTTGTCTACCGAGTAACGTTCTATGACTACTGAGCAGCAAAGATGGTATACCGATTTCATACACATCGAGTAAAAGGTGTTACCAGATTCATTGAACCTAGACACATATTGGAAACATGTTACAAAGATCGAGGAACAAGAAACTGTTAACACATTGGAAATTGCACCTTAAGATTTTGTATGATTTTGAGGACATCTGTCTAATGAAATAATTTTGTAT
This sequence comes from Cryptomeria japonica, assembly GCF_030272615.1. Classification (NCBI taxonomy): domain Eukaryota; kingdom Viridiplantae; phylum Streptophyta; class Pinopsida; order Cupressales; family Cupressaceae; genus Cryptomeria; species Cryptomeria japonica. The sequence goes on from NC_081413.1 coordinate 270,107,741, forward strand.
GGTTATTCATTTAATGAATCATGTTTGTAAGATCAAAGTATGAACAAGATCACCATTACAAGAGATCTATTTATACAACATGAATTGAGGATCAAATGTGTGTGTGAAGCAAGACATATGTGAAAAGAAAAATCATGGGAAAGCACTGAGTGTTATGACTGTTACGTTTGACAAAGATACACAGAGGTCACCAAGAAGGATTTAAGAGAACAGTCAAGGAACAGAGTAAACAGAAAGGTTTACCGAGTTAATTTATGGGTTACCGAGGTATGCTATAAGCAAGGTAATTTCATTTTGAGCACATAGAATCTGCTATAACATTTCAGATGTGAAGTTGCAGATATTTTGTAAGATTTTGATTGTAATATTTTGAGTTGAAAGAGAAACCTTTAATAGGGTAAAAGACTCTAACAAAGTCTATAAATTGTAAAGCCTTTAACTAGATGCAGCATTTTAGAATAAGTGTTGTAAAATCCTTTAGCAAGGTAGATCTAAAGATCTTGATACTCCTAACAAGGTAAGCTATCAAAAATAGCTAAACATGTAGCTCTAACCAAGCAACCTTTATTATTGCAGTAGTGAAGTTGTGGGTGTCATCCCCACCGCAGTTTTTCTCTCTAACCAATAGTTTCTGCATAACCAAAATATGTGTTATGGAGTGAATCATGTATGATTGTTATTTATTTGTTTTAGCATTATATTATGTTACAGCAGTTTTTAGTTTATGCTTAACAGTAAAGTTATTGTTGAATAAAGGATTTGAAGTACTGATTCACCCCTCCCCTCTCAGTACATCAGCTTTCCATATTGGGCCTAACAATTGGTATCAGAGCTTTAATCTTGGAAAAGGGTTTAACTGCCTAAAGAGAAAGATCTTATCAATGGAAGGCTACAAACAATCTCGGAGAATTGTGAATCTTCAAAATGAATTGGATCATGTTAATCAAGTGATTGCAGACATGCAGAAACAAATGCAAAGATCACTAAAAGTTAGAAGAAGATTGTCTGATAATTTGCGGGACTCTCAAGAGCTGGTGGAACAAATTGAGACATCATCTGAGAATAGTATATCTGAAGAGACTGAAGAAATGATTAGAGCATTGAAAGAAAAGAACAAAGCACTGACTGATCAACTAAAAGCAATGAAAAGAGAACATGAACATTTCAGCACACAGATGACTGAAAATCTTAATGCATTGAGGACAGTCGAGAATAACATAAGAGATATAGAAAGAAAAAAAACAACAGCGTGAAGCATTATTGTCTGAAAAGAATGATGATATCACAAGGATGACTGGAATTCAACAAAATCTATCTGATCAATTGGGTTATGCACATCATGAAGCAAATCTAAAGGAAAATGAGAATCAAGCATTGAAACTTGAACTATCAAGATTGACCAATGAACTTGAAGCAAAAAAGAAGTCAAAAGAAACACTAAAGAAAAGTTATGAAGCATCAAGGATGTTGGACGAGCAACTAACTACAAGAAGACCCAACAAAGATGCAGGACTTGGTTACAAAGGAAAAGACTCTACCGAGAAGGGAATCCACACTATCGAGAGAGGAGAATCATCAAAACAAGCTGGAAACAAGAAGAACATCAAAGGAAATAAGCCTATTTGCAACTACTGTGGAAAACAAGGACATACTGCCAACATGTGTCAAATCAGAAAAGGTAAGCAACTGAATGTCACTAGGTCTAATGGTTATTGATACAATTGCAATAAATATGGTCACACATCTAATCAATGTAGGACAAAGTCTGCTAGCAATTATCAGAAGGCAAAATTCAAAGGGGTTTGTAAAAACTGCAATAGATATGGACACAGTATTGAGAAGTGTTGGTTTAAGCAAAAGAACTATATGTGGTCTGCACACTGAGCAAATACTAGAGGCTACCAAACTCACATTGATCTTAACCGACAGTATACTGCAGTACCATGGGATTATAATACAAGGATATGGTGTGAATGTTGTGGAAGATATGGACATATAAGTGCCAACTGCTTTATAAGGTTTGGAGTGAACAACCGAAGATCATGGAGAAATCCTGGTATGGCATGTTTTCTTTGTCACAAGGTTGGACACTTGGCTAGAGATTGCAAAGATCAACCTAGAGGAGATATTGATGAAATAAAAAGCAAATTCTAGATGATTTGGAAAAAGAAGGAAATTGTGTCAAATGAAGAAAAAGCACCTTACTTACCGAGTTAGGTGCATCTATTCCAAATTAATCGGTAAAGGTATGAAGGGACTGCATTCTCTCAAGGTTAAATCTTAACAGTTCCATTTTATCATGTACTTAATTCAAAATCTGCATAGCTAAGATGCATTAGCAAGTTTGAAATTTTATCAAGTCTTTTGGACCACTAGTCAAGTCGGTAAATGAAGGAAGCTAGTCAAGTCGGTAAATGCAGGAAGCCTGTCAAGTCGGTAAATGCAGGAAGTCTGGCTACTCAGTAAAAGAAAAAAAAGTAAATCAGTTTAGTGGAACCGAGTGCATTTAATGTTTTCTGATCTAACTGCACGGAGCCCGATAAGGTAAAATGTGTACTTAAAGCCTTTGCGTGATCATTTTACACTTACCAAGTTTTTAGAAAGCAGAGTGAAGTGATTCAAAGGCGATCAAATCTCTTCCGAAGTGAAATTCAAGGTATTTATATCAATCACAACGCATTGTCAAGCAAGTTAACTGATCATATCAGTTGTGAATATCTGTTTTATATTTACTAAGTGGAAAGCGTCTGTTGGTTAAAAGTTTTCAAACCCTAAGGCTCTTTTGTTAGTGATTATCCAAAGTTTGAAATGGTGGCTAAGATTCAGAAACCCATTGTTGTTGAGAACATTGAGAAGCCCTCACTGAAATACTCACTACCTCCCAAAGTAGCATTTGAACCGGATGATAAAACTACATTTTCACTCATTCCGGATAGGGTTTTATTAGTTGAGGATGTCAGATTCTTCACTAAGCGTCGTGTTGAGGAACTAGGTCACACAGAGATCAAGGACACATATGATGAATTGTGTACCGATGGAAAACTGGATAACAAGTTTGAACATATTAAAATCAAGGGATTGACTAAAGCCCTAACCTACCCGCGAGTCTTCAAACCCTAATGGGTTAGATTTGTTTTGAGCAGAGTTCATGATGACTTTATGTGGTTAGAGGAGCAACCATTCAAGATCACCAAGGAAATCATCCACTTGATCACCGGTTACCCTATTTTTGACCATGCCCGAGCTCAGAAAATGATTTCACAGAAGGAACTGATCACTTTAACTAGAGTTGAATCTGATTGCAGAGGTCTGAAACTAAACAATGTCACAGATGCAGAGCTGAAGTTTGCAATTAGAGTCATAGGTTATTGTTTCTTTCAAATGGCAAGGGAAAATCGTGTACCCTGTGTTGCTGTTGACTTAGCCTATAAAATGTGAAGGAAGGTATGAAGATTGATCTATGTGAAGTGTTGTTGAAAAATCTGTTTGAAAATCTCCACACCATAAGGAAGCCGAAGAAGAACAACTCGACAAACACACTGAAGTTTGGATCACTTTTGGTATGCATGTTTTTCTATTTTGAGAAATTATTTCCATCAGTCGGTAATGTAGTTTGGGAGCTACACCAACCAATCACCCATCAAATCAATGACTTCATTAAATAGCTAGGTGATAACTTCAATGAGATTATGGATGATTATTTTAGCAAGTTTCAGGAAAAGATGCATAACAAGTATAGGATACCACCCCAATTAGTGGAAAATATAAGGACAATATATGTTTTGAAGTGGATACCGACTACTGCTATGTCAATGCGGTAGAACCGAGAACTCAATCTTTGCCGCCTAGGGGTTATGAGATTGATTTTGACATTACACAATAGCAGATAGATGCCTTTCTTGCACTGCCAAGGCATGCTACCGAGATCAGATACGGTACATATGAAGAAGTTAAAGAAAAAGTCAAAATGAGCATTGTAGTACCAAAGGCTACTAGGAAAGCAACAAAAATGATTAAAGCATTAACAGAGAAATTTGGAGAAGGTTCTTCCTCCACTCCTGTCAAGAGCGTTCAAGTCATCACCGAGGAGGAATCTAAAGCCCAAGAAGCAGCTATTACATTGAGCACTGAGTTGCCAAAAGGCAAAATTTTGAAAAGGAAGAAACAGGATACGTCACAGGTATCACTGACTCCTCCAGTGAAGCGCCCCAATACTAGATCATCTGCAGTGTCACCGAGCAAGAAATAGAAAAATGTTGCAGTTCCAAAGGTAACAAAAACTTATAAGAAGTCTACTCGGAGACTCATTTTGAATAAAGAGTCAAGTGACACCGAATCTGAAGACAAAAATAAATTTCAAATTGTCAAAAGCAAAAAGGAAGATGTACATAGTGTTGATAATTTTTGTGCCAATTTGAAATAATATGGTGGATTTGGAGCATTTAGGTATGTCAAATATGACTCTCGGACAGAAGAAGAAAAGAGACAAATAGAAAAGTCAATTGTATGCACACTTCTTAAATTCCGATTGGTCCCATTGGAGGTAACTAATTCTCTTCCAAAATCATTGTACTTACACATTGATAACAGGTGGAAATATGCTATGGACTCGGAAAAGAAGATGAGAGAGAAGTCTAATGCATCTCTTTCCAGACATGTCGGTAGATGAGATAAGTGAACATCTGAAAAACTACCACACAAACTTCCTGGTCAAGCAAAGAGCCTTGAAACTGGTGAATGGCCTTTATCTTGAAGTAGAGAAAGAGAAAAAAGAAAAATGGCAAGAAATTTTTTGAATCAAGAGTGCTGATGAGCAAGGTAAAGTTGAAATAGTGGAGATCGCCGAGCAAGATCCCGCTGAAACTATACAACCTGATGAGGATGTCATGGATACCGAGGAACGGGAACAGGAAATGATAGAAGGGAATGCTTATGCCAAACTGGTATCAAGTGAGTCAGTTTTGGAACAGGTCAAGTCCTATCCTCCAGTAAGTCAATGTGTTTCAACCGAGACACCTCAGGATACTGAACAAGGAAAAGAGGGTCACCAGTCTACAAAAGGAGAAGCTACTTCTCAGGCCATCGGGGAATAGACTTCTCAAGCCCCTTCAAGTACTGACAATGTTACAATTGAGACCCCGAGCAAGGATTCACCGAAGGCTACATCTGAGGCTAAAGAAATTGACAAAAGTGTTGCCTCTGCCGAGCAACCTACCAAGGGTGCACAAGCCTCCCAAGCCATTTTATTAGTTCAACCGATGAAAGCCTCCTCCTCTAAAGAAAAGAAAATGAAAAAGCATAGTTTCAAGTTAGATTTGTCAAAACCAATTGTGTTGCCGAATGTAGACATATCCAAATTAAAGGGGCAAGCACTTATTGAATTCAGTGAACTATGCAAAGCCAAAGCCGAACAAGAAAAACAAATGGCTATTCAAAAGAAAAATAGAGTACTTCAGAAGGTCAAAGCACTCTTAATAGAAATGCTACCTGAAGCTATAGTAACAAAAGATGCAGCCATCCATATTCAACTGGATGAACTCCTCACTAAAATAGAAGCATCTGGAGTAGACGCATCTAAATACCTAAGCAAATTGAAGGACAAAGAGCTCATTGTAAAAATGATTGAAGAGGTACAGAAAGCCATTGCTATTGGTAAAGTAAAACTTGTCAAATTTATTTCTAAGTTGTTCCCTCAACTCAAGCACATTCTTTATTTATTTTAGAAACTCTATACATTTTCTTTATTCATTAAAGATATCAAGATTAAAACAGATGTGATTGAGAAAGAGATCACCGATCTCTCCAATAATGACCACTGAGCCAAATTCTATTCAAAATTTCTATACCAAGTTACAAACGCTCATGGCTCAACAATTGGAACTTAGGAATGAAGAGCACAAAATAAGGATGGACATTATGACTCTTCAAACCTTATTCATTCCACACTTGTCCTTCGTCCAAGAATAGATCACCAAGGCTACCTCCTTATCCACTCAGCCTGAGGGAAGCACTTTAGATGGTCTGATTTCACTATTAGCTGATATTACAGCTCAGAATTCACTCATGGATAGTGTCAAGGATGCCCTCTCTACCGCTCTCACCGATGCAATAGCAAAGTATAAATCCATTTTTGACCAGTTGCCTCCACCAAATGGTAACTAGTTTTGATGTTTGTCAAAAAGGGGGAGTATAGTGTATACAAGAGGAGTATACCGAGCAGATCAACATATTCGAGTATACAGATAATTTTGACAGGGGGAGCAGTGATCACCGAGTAGTGAACCAAGCAGTAAATACAAAATATTGATCACAGCGCATGCATAATCAAAGTTACGTATAGTATATTGATAAGGGGAGTATATCTAAGTATACTCTTTTTTTGACAATTGTATATACTGTCAGTATAGTCAAATTTTCTAAGTATATAGATTTTTTTTGAGTTATGACTTTGAAAGAAGTTTTGTCAAACATTTCAAAACTAATGTCAAAAGGGGAGATTGCTACTATTTACTAAGTTGTCATTAGTTTTATGTCCAAAGTCATTTTATATACCCTAGTCGGTTATTACTACCGAAATGTTAAGTCGGTAAGCACAAAGTAGTCGGTTATAGAAGAAAGGAGTCACAAAGTTTAGTATGCACCGAGCTATCTACCGAGTAACGTTCCATGACTACCGATCAACAAAGATGGTATACCGAGTTCATACACACTGAGTAAAATGTGTTACCAGATTCATTGAACCTAGACACATATGGGAAACGTGTTACAAAGATCGAGGAACAAGAAACCGTTAACACATTGGAAATTGCACCTTAAGATTTTGTATGATTTTGAGGACATCTGTCTAATGAAATAATTTTGTATGGTTATTCATTTAATGAATCATGTTTGTAAGATCGAAGCATGAACAAGATCACCGTTACAAGAGATCTATTTAGACAACATGAATTGAGGATCAAATGTGTGTGTGAAGCAAGACATATGTGAAAAGCAAAATCATGGGAAAGCACTGAGTGTTATGACTGTTATGATTGACAGAGATACACAGAGGTCACTGAGAAGGATTTAAGAGAATAGTCAAGGAACAGAGTAAACAGAAAGGTTTACCAAGTTAATTTATGGGTTACTAAGGTATGCTATAAGCAAGGTAATTTCATTTTGAGCACATAGAATCTGCTATAACATTTCAGATGTGAAGTTGCAGATATTTTGTAAGATTGTGATTGTAATATTTTGAGTTGAAAGAGAAACCTTTAACAGGGTAAAAGACTCTAACAAAGTCTATAAATTGTAAAGCCTTTAACCAGGTGCAAAATTTTTAAATAAGTGTTGTAAAATCCTTTAGCAAGGTAGATCTAAAGATCTTGATACTCCTAACAAGGTAAGCTATCAGAAATAGCTAAACATGTAGCTCTAACCGAGCAACCTTTATTATTGCAGTAGTGAAGTTGTGGGTGTCATCCCCACCATAGTTTTTCTCTCTAACCAAGAGTTTCTGTGTAACCAAAATATGTGTTATGGAGTGAATCATGTATGATTGTTATTTATTTGTTTTAGCATTATATTATGTTACAGCAGTTTTCAGTTTATGCTTAACATTAAAGTTATTATTGAAGAAAGGATTTGAAGTACTGATTCACCCCTCCCCTCTCAGTACATTAGCTTTCCATATTGGGCCTAACAATAGTGAGGTAGAAGGTGCTTCAGGGGGAATTTCTACTCTCTAGAATAAGAGCAAGTTGGATGGGTACGATGTTGGCCTTTCTCACAGCTTTCTTACTACCAGGTTCACTATGAACAACTTCTCATGGTACTTCTTTAACATTTATGCTCCTAATACCAGATATGGTTGGGCTCTGTTCTAGGAGGAAATCACTACCTTCATGACTAATAATAGGGAGGCAATGTTCATGTTAGTCGAGGACTTTAACACCCCCCTTTTTCCCTTAGAGAAGTTAGGAGGTCTAACTGATTGCAGTGATAGCATGCTTGACTTTGCTGACTTCATTAGAACTAACAAGTTACTTGATCTTGACCTTCAAGGGAACCCTTTCACCTGGTCTAACAATAGAAAAGGTTCCAATCTGATTCAAGTCAGGTTGGATAGGTTTTTGATCTCTGCCAAGTGGGACCTTGGCAACAATTCCTCGCTCTTGTCTATCCTGCACACTATCTCTGACCATTCCCTGATCCTCCTTTCTTGGGCTGAGAAGCCGACCTCGGGCCCCATACCCTTTAGGTATGAGATTATGTGGCACTCTCACCCAAACTTCAAACAGTGTATCTAAAATTGGTGGAACTCCCTTGTTCAAGGTTCTGCTATGTTTAGAATTGCTAAAAAGTTGGAGATAATCAAAAGGGAGGTCAAAGCCTAGAGCAAATCTTCCTTTGGGGATATCTTCAAGAGAAAGAAGGAGGTTGAAACCAATTTGGACCACCTCCAGAGAACCATTGTGGAGGGGTTCACCTCAATGGATATCCACAAAGAGGAGGAAGGTTGGAGACAAAAATGGAAAAAAATCATGAACCTTGAAGAAATTTTCTAGAAGCAAAGATCCAGAATCCAGTGGTTAACTGAGGGGGATAGGAACACCTCCTTCTTTCACAAATCTACTTCAAAGCACAAAAGGAGGAACACTATCCATTCCATTCTCAATAATAGAAATGAGGAATTGGTGGGGAATAGCGAGATTGGTCAATGGGATTCTCTATACTTTGCTAATGTGTACACGAATGACAGGGCCAACGAACCTACTGAGGTTAGTGATAAGCTTCTCAATCTTATCCCTCAAGTCCTGAATAATGTTGATAATGAGTTTTTGATGAGCTTTGTGTCAGAAGAAGAAGTTAAAGAGGCATTTTTTGTGATGGCTTCCTTTAAGGCCCCTGGACCTGACGGCTTCCCTCCGGATTTCTTTCAAGTGTTCTGGGAAACTATGAAGTATGACCTAATCAAAGCTACTAGGGACTTCATTCGCACTGGGAACCTTCTGAAGAAATTGAATAACACTTTCATCATTTTGGTTCCCAAAGTTCCTGACCCAAATTTTATGATTGATTATCGCCCCATCTGCTTGTGTAATTCAGTCTATAAGATCTTCTCTAAAGTTCTTGTCAACAGAATTAAACCCCTTCTTGAAAGATGCATCAACCCCTCTCAGAGGGGTTTTGTTCTGGGCAAGTAGATTCTCGATGCGGTCATAACTACCCATGAGGTCATCCACTCCATGGAGAAAAGTCGCAACCCAGGTATGGCTCTTAAACTTGATATCTCTAAGGCTTATGATAAATTTAACTGGAAGTTCTTGTATGTTGTTCTTTCCAAGATGGGATTTCGAGGAAGATTCCTCAATATTATCAAGGTGGCGGTGGAAAGTGTTCACTATTCGGTGATTGTCAACGGCACCCCTTGGGGATTCTTTAAGGTTGGGAAGGGTCTAAGACAATGGGGCCCTCTCTCACCTTATTTGTTTATTATGGTGGCAAAAGTTTTGAGCAGGAACTTCTCCCATTTAATCAGGACTAGAAAAATCTCGGGGGTGAAAGTTGCTTCTACCCTTCCTCCGGTGGTTATGTAGCAATTTGTTGATGACACCTTCTTGTTTGGCCAACCATCTATTATAGAAGCAAAATAATGGAAACACCTATTGGAGGATTACGCCCTTGCCTCAGGACAACTTATCAACTATAACAAGAGCAAAATTTATTTTTTCAACACTGATAGAAATCTCCAAGGTAAACTTATGCAAATCCTTGGATGTTGTGTTGTTGATCTCCTCGATTCCTACTTGGGTCTTCCCCTCACAATTAAGGAGGTCACCCCTCAATTCTGGGAGTCTATCTTAGAAAGAATGCAAAATAAACTTGTTGGCTGGACTGGAAAAACTCTGAGTAGTGCTGGTAAACTCCAGCTTCTGTCGGCCTCTCTTCAAGGTATCCCGATCTATTTTCTATCACTATTCAAGATATCCATTGCTATGACTGAGAAATTTGAGAAAATCCAAAGAAGTTTTATGTGGACAGGGATGGAAGAAAAGTCCAGACTCAGCTTAGTCAATTGGGAGGTGTTGTGAAAACCTAAGTACATGGGAGGCCTAGGTATTGGAAAAAAACCAAACTTGAACAAGGCTTTGCTGACTAAAACTGGTTGGAATCTTATGAAGGAAAAAGCTGACTGGAGCAACATTATGAGGGAAAAGTATTTTAATCACACCCCCTTCTCTTCCCTTCTTTCTTCTAATGAGCTTCCACCTGGTTCTAATATATGGAACAACATTGTTAAAGACATGAAGCTGCTTAAACAGGGCCTAAAATGGCAGGTGGGTAATGGTGAGAAAATCAGATTCTGGGAGGACAACTGGATTGACGATAGACCCCTAACCTCTTCTGGCTTTAGGTGCCTCATGGGAACTCTTAAGGACTCATTGGTTCCTCTTGTGATGAATTACATTTCTCCCTCTCACTGCTAGTTGAGGCTTGTTGATGGTCTGGGAGATAATACTCATTGGGACCATTTGGTTGGAGAGTTACAATCTCTTCTTGAGGAGGTCAGGATCCCTTGGTTCACTCATACTAATAAGTTTGTTTGGGCAATGAATCCCTCAGGGTCTTTCAGTGTTAAGACGGCCTACAATCTCCTGTTCGCCCCTGTGAACGATTGCTACAGCTAGAGAGAAGTTTGGAATTCTCATCTTATCGGTAAAATAAACTTCTTCTGGTGGAAGGCTCTACATGGGAAGATCCTTACTATTGATAACCTTAAAAAGAGAGGCTTATTGTTATCCAATTAGTGTGTCATGTGTAATTGTGCTGAGGAAAGCATAAATCATCTTTTTATCCATTACCCCTTTGCTTCTATGGTCTGGCACAAAGTTTTATAGAAATTTAATATTGCGTGGACCTTCTTGGAAGACTTGCAACAGTTTATCAGCAACTGGAAGTGCCCCTCTGCCCACCCTCCGATTAGACAGTTTTGGAAACTCATTCCTCCCCATATTTGTTGGCATATTTGGAAGGAAAGGAACAACTGGATCTTCCGTGAAACTAATAACTCCATTGACATGGTGGTTGGCATAACAGGAAAGCTCCCAAGGGAGAATATTTTGGTCTGCAAATGGAAAACACCGCAATATGCCCCTCTGGTGATGGATTGCAATTGGATCAGGATGTGGAATTTGCCAGACAACTTCCTTTGATATGTCAACTCAAAAAAAATGGAGAGGATTAACACTAGATGGTCGGCCCCACCCCCCTCATGGCTCAAACTTAACTTTGATGGCGCCGCTCGCAGTGGAGTTGCGGCGGGAGGTGGAATTATTAGGGATAGCTTGGGCAACCTGATTTTGGCTTATGTGGGGAATTTTGGCTCTATCTCGAGTAACATGGCTGAAGCCCTTGCACTCTTTTGGGGGCTTAAATTGGCTCTCGATATCAATGCTAAAAGACTAGTCATTGAAGGGGACTCTAAGATGATTATTGAGGCAGCTAAAAGAGTTTCAGGGGTTAGCTGGATGATTAGCAACATTATCAAGGACATATGGTCTATGATAGTTTGGCTTGAGGAATTTCAAATTCAACACAATTATAGAGGGAAATTCAATGGCGGACTCTCTAGCTGCGGAGGGCCTTGAGATAAAAGATATGAGGTGTTGGAGACACCTAGATTCACTTTCAGACAGACAGAAGTTTCTAATTGGGAGAGACCAAAATTTTTCTACTTGCCAATGATGTGCTATGTCCTTTTTTACGGGTGGATGTTTTGACCCGTCTATGATGTCAAGCTGCATGAGGGAAATTCAAATTTAAATTGGGTAGGCTATGCCAAGGTGGATTTTGGTGGTCCCCATTTTCTCGACCACACTGGTCTGGTGATGACATGGTCGACCACTGATAATTGTGTTTCCAAAGGATAGAAGCGTCAACTTTTAATCATTAACTTGATAGACCATAGCAAGTACATCACTTATTACTATAACTGAAACTTAAGATTTCTCCATAATAAAGATCTTTGCAAGTTGGCGGATGAATTAAGAGGTGTCCCTTCACATGCTTACTGGAGCTAGCGGACACATGCCTTAGGAAACACCATAAAAGATAATTATTGCAGCTCTCACCACTCTTTGGCTAAATCTCTGTCAATTTTTCTTATCTTCTGCTCTGGTTTTTCCCTCTGCATAACCATTTTCAGTTCTGTGTTGCTTACCAACTTCACTCTGGAGGAAGCTGTTATGGGGGGGGATTTAGTCTGGGTTGAGCCGAACATTATTGATGACTGCTTCCGCAACAATCCATGTGTTTAGATGTATGCCAAGGAAGGGGGCATCATCCCGTTCATGGAAGCCATGACTGGATTTGACGAAAACCTCTCCATGCAGTTTGTCAGTAGTTGGAATGATAGGAGAGTTGTTATGGGGGATATTTCATTTGAAATCAATGAGGACGTCATTGCCTAGGCTACGAGTCTTTCAACTAAGGGAAAGAAGTGGAAGAAAACCAGTAGGGTCGCAGATGAGACCAGTATGAATCACTTCTACAAAAAGGGTGAGGAACCTGTTAAGATGCATGGGGGTTTCAATAGAGAATGCCTACCTTACCCATGGGACCAGGTGTGCAAAATTATTATGAAATACTTTACCCTTGAGGGAAGGTATGGTGCTTTCTATTATTACCATTTCCCATTGCTCAGTCATTCTCGCAACCATGATACTATTTCTTTTCTGTTCTTTTTATTGCACGCCTTAGAGTCTATTGTTAAAGAAGTCCGCCATTGCATGAGTCAAGACAACAATTACACCATCCTCCACTAGGGTTTGATGTTTCGGCTCTACAATTTCCACAGGGCCCTGTGTCCTCCTAAACCCATCTTTGTTCAACCTGCTCCCTCCCTCCAGGGCTCCCCTGCTAGTACTAAAAAAGGTAACAAAAAGACCTCAAAAAGCCTATTACGCCTTGTCAATCCCCTGACCATGCCCCTCTCATTTCCCCCAAAATTGGGGAGAACAACAAAAGAAACCCTTCTGCTGCTAAACCTACCTCCAAGAAACCCAGGAAAGAACGTAAGATCTTGTTAGTTGAGTCTAACGCGGAGGATGGTGTGACCCCGCGAAGATCCCACAGATTTACTGGCAAACCCCATATGAAACAAATTGTTGTGAGGAAGAACTATGTTAATGAGGGCGAGGAAGATTTTGAGAAGGGAGAAAGTGATAAGGTTGAGGATGAGATGGAGGCCATGGAGGGCTTGGAGTCCTCCAAGCTGGATACTAATGCCCCTGATTCTGAAACTATCAAGGATGATAATAAGAATGTTTCCCCTTATTCTAACACTTTACCCCCTGCATATCTCTAAGGAGGATGAGAGAAAGTCTAAGGGCGAGTAGACTACTGCTGAAGGTGGAGAGAAGGAGGAGGTGGTGCATTATGCGGGTTGTAATGCTATTTCTGAGGACCTGAATGGAGTGAAGAAGAAGATGGACTATCTGGATTCCCATGTCAATAAAATTAGGGAATTTTCCATTAAAGTCATGCACTCCTCGGCCACTTCAATGTGCCTACTGCACCAGGAAAAAATGAAACAGGGTGGGCTGGAAGGTGACACCACGAAGAAACTGTTTGCATTCCTAGCTGAAGATTGGACTGGGCTTCTGCTTTCCCATCACATGGGAGCTAGAAAACATGATTAATGGTGGATGCTTTTCTTTTTTGTTATAGTTTTAATTTCAGGATTGGTTGGATCCCTGTTAAGTTTATTTTCCTTTTCAGCCATATGAGGCTTGCCAAGACTCTTGTTATTTTCCTTAGTTTTTATAATATGAACAATATGCTTATTATCTACTATTTAAGTTGCTACTTGGACGAGATTGTTATCAATCTTGGGTTATCCAATAGCTGTAAGCGGTTTTTGTTTTTGATGATTAAGATAGGGATTGGCTAACTGTCGTTTGGCAGCTGTGTTTGTGTTGGTTATGCTCTCTCTAAGGCTTACTGTGTATTCCAAGTTAGCCCCCTTGTTTTGGTTGCTTTATTATCAAAACCAATAAAGTGTAATTTTTTTTTAAATGACAACAAATAGTATAATATAAAATAAAATTTTAAAAAATTTTATTTTTAATTGTAAAAAAAATCTAATTTTAACAAATTCAAATTTAAAAAAAAACCTTAAAATAAATTAAAAAGTATGTAACAATTATTCCAAGGAAAATATCAAATTTCACTACTGAATATTAAATAAATATAGTGGAAATTATGCTTAGACTTATGTTTTTTATTAATAAAGCAGTGAGAACAAGGGCACTGGCCCTTTACATAGAAAAACTATTAAAAATCATAGTGCAGAAACAACACTATAATAGCAATTAACAACAACTATCAGGAAAAAGGAACCAAGTCTTTAGAAATTAGAAAGAACAATAGAAAACAAAAAACAAACTACAGGGGTGCCTTACACACCCCAGTGGCATCCATAGCACTGTTCCATTCATTTGACAGGAACTTGTAGAGGTCCCTAGCCTCTTGCTTGTCCTCCTCAGTGTCCGCATAGCATTCCCTCAGCAGAGAGAGGGTGAGCATGGACCTATGTAAAACCTGCACATGGAATTCGTTAAGGCCCACCATTTGGGCTTCCCAAGCCTCCATCTTGTTCTTGAGTCGGTTGACATCCTCCTTGATAGTATGTAGATCAAGCACAGGGCCAAGGTTTTCAATTCTCTACGTGATGTCCAACACATCTGTGCTCAGCTTTTCCATTTGTTGGAGAGTAGGGACCTCCTGGGGGTTCTCAGCAACCATGTCATCTATAGTTTCTTTGGTCTCTTTGGGCACACCACTAGCAAGAGAATTATCACTATCATTAACCAGACCCATCAGAGGGATAGAATGCATCACCTGTTCAGTCATTTTTAAATCCGAGTCCAAATTACCAGATTCCAGTGCTTTGCTATCAGAGATTTCCACACCCATAAGTGTTGGCATTTTTTATGTTTATGTTGTGATTGTCATTGATGGACACGCATTTTCTTTGAGATCACTTTCTATGTATGAGTTATGCTCAACCGGTATTTGTTCCATACCGGTATTATGTATTATAGTCTTTAGGCTATCAGTGTTTTGCAAAAAGTGTTTATCGATCTCAAGCGGTATGAAGACCTCAAGCGGTTCAAGGATCTCAAGTGGAGTGAAGAAACTGAAGCGGCAGTTATCATTGTCCCAGTCTTCATTTTTGGACAACCGGTAATTGGTTTAATGTTTAAAGCGGTATCACTCTGTGATGAGTTACCAACCGGTAATTGGTAAAGTTGTATGAACCGGTAATACTCTATGATGAGTTACCAACCAGTATTTTTGTGATGAGTTACCATCCACAGACACTTTGACATTGATTTGTGTCATGTTATCAAATGTGTCTAGATGCAATGAACCTAGCAACTTGCAATGTAATCCTATTGGACCAATATGAAATTAGATTCCTTTTTAAAGACATCATGTCTAGGGTTTTAAGAGATGGAGTGTTAGGTTTTTTGGTGGTTGATGAGTTTTTCTATGTGTGGTCTTAGAAGAGAAGATCAAGTCTGTGTGTTGTAACAGAGTGTGGATTTACTGAAGACTGAAGTAATGCTGAAATGCATTAGCAATGAGCTATCATGGATCTAACTAAGCAGAATTTGCTATTTGCTAGATCATTCACTTGTTGATTACTCACATCTTTGACAAGTCTGAAACCCTTAACTGGGTAGGCCCAGAAAAGCCTTTGTAAATCCTCTAACAAGGTGGTTCACATCTGTGGATCTGAAATCCTCTCACAAGGTAGTCTTTAATCAGACTTATCTCCTAACAGAGATTGAGATTCCTAACAGGATCTGTTCTGGTGAAGAACATTGTATGACCTTAACCGGTCTGACCTTAACCGGTCTGACCTTAACCGGTCTGGTTACTATTCTGCAGATAATTACTTGTGAGTTTCATCTCACCGTGGTTTTTCCCATTTGGGTTTCCATGTCAAAATCTCGTGTTATGGTGATTGTGCTTCTCTGGGTGAATGCCTTATTTGTTGTTTGGTTTGCATTTGTGTTAACCAGTTTGTTAGTAAAACTGTTATACCGATTTACTGCTAAACTATTTAAGTGTTCAAGTTCAGTATTTATTGGTATACTAATTCACCCCCCCCCCCCCTCTTAGTATTCATCAATTGGTATTAGAGCCAACCTTTCTATAAGTTTAACCACTTGGAAAGAGATATGGGGGAATACACTGTGAGAGAACTTACTCATCGGCTCACTTAGTCTGAGAAAGCCTATGATGAACTCAAAGTCAAGTATAAGGCCTCTCTATCAAAAAGGAGAGAGCATGCTAAGAAACTGATGGAGCTAACTGAAAAATAGTTCCTCTGATGAAGCGAACATGGAAGCCCTAGTCAAAGAAGTTGAAAAGTTGAATGAGTCTAATGCCAACCTAAGAAGGGAACTTGAAGGACTTACTATCAAGATGTGTCAAGAGCTTGAGAACTAGAGAAAAGCTGAAGATCTGGTAAAAGACAAAGATCATGAGATCTCCAAGCTGAAGCAAGAAATCAGTGCACTTATCGCTCATCTCCAAGAGAGAAAAGTGGAAAAAGAGGAAATGCAAGGTGAAATAAATATGGCTATTTTTGAGAATGCAACCTTGAAGGAATCCAATGCTGCTATTACCAAAGAACTCACTGAGTCAAAGGAAATACTTTCCAAATTGAATAAGAGCACTATTAAGATAGAACAAAAGCTTGAATCAACAAAACCGATGAAGAATATCACCGGACTTGGTTTTTCTGGTTATGAGGAAGGTGAGACCTCTGGAACAAAAGATGGAGCATCAAAGAAGCAATCGACACCAAAGGATAAAGGTAAGAAAAGGTTCAAACCTATTTGCTTTAATTGTCTCAAGGAAGGACATACTGCTAATGTATGTAGAAACAAGGCTTACAATAACTTTCCTTACTTTCTAAACAATAAGCCTAGATCCAATAGATTCAATGGAAATTGTTATGCATGTAACACGTCTGGGCATAGAGCATTTGAATGCAGGTCTGTCATGCACAACATCGGAAGGTATCCTCAAAGGATTCAAGGAGTCTTTCCTGAACCCTCTGGGACCTGGAATCCAAACCGGTTTAATACCTATAATCATCAATCAGGAAGCGATGGCTATCAAGCGGCAACTGGATGGAGAGAAACCTGTTTGATCTCTCATGGTATTGGTCACACAGTTGCAACATGTAGAAGGAAGAATGGAAACATGAATAATGGACCTTGGAGAGCACTTGGAATGGTTTGCTATCATTGCAACAAATCGGGTCATACAACAAGATTCTGCAGAATGAGAAAGAATATATCAGATGATATACCGGTCACTCTGGAAGGAAAGATTGATGTTGAAACTGTTCAAGCAGATATGAAGAAAACCTGGAAAAAGAAGCCAGAAGAAGTGTCTCAAGAAGAACCGGTTTCTGCATCTGGTGTGGAAATCTCTGAACCGGCAAACTAAGCTACAGGAAAGCTTAGGGGGAAACAAATCGGTAAAATATTTTGAACCCTCGGTTTACACCGGTAAAAGACCTTAACTAGTATGTGATACCTATTAATTGGTGGAAGACCGGAAATGGTAAAAGGCAAATTAGGGTTTACGCCCTAATGGTGGAGCATTTATTATGGTAGGTGAAGAATTCATTTAAAAGGGATTTTCAAGTCATTTTCACTTATCATTTTTCAAGTGAAGAAGTTTTCAAGTGCAGAGCGACAAAAGACGATTTGTCTTGCAATTTGGAGAGATTTCAAAACCTTGAAGATAACATCAATCGGTCAAATGTAGAACTCAAAGCGGTAACCCAACAACTAAAGTAGTGAGTGGCGAAGCGGAATTTGCAAGCCCTAAATCTCAACTTTTGAAGGTATTTTTCAAGTTTTTGTATTTATCATGGCTTCAACATCGCACTCTAGTTCAAGTGCACTCGTTGAGTCAGTAGATTTCATCCAACCGAAGGAAAAATATAATACCCTATCCCAAATACACGTTGGTGTTATAGTAAGGAAGGTATTTCAGATTACATTGATTGTAAAATTGAAGACCTAGGATCTCTAGTGATCCATTCTTAGTTAAGTTTGTTCTGCAAAAAAGACAAGAAGATCAAATCGGAATTCAACATCTTGGAAAAGAAGAAGCTTCACAATGCAGTCTATTTCCTTGAAGAATTCACAGATGATCACATCCGCATCATTCTAAGCAGAGTGCATAGTGACAAAATGTATTTGGAGCGGACACATGCCATCACACCAGAAGCGATTCATGTCATCACTAGTTTCTGTAACGTTGGAGAAGTGCCAGCCCTAAGGAAGATCAACAAGACCGAAATGACCAAGCTCACCGATTCTGTGAGCGACCAACAGGGAATGACCATCAATACCATCAAGGACAATTTGGTCAAGTATGCCTGCATGGTGATAGGTTACCAGACATTCCATGGTAGCAGAATTAACTCTGTCTCTACTACAGCGGTAAATGATGGATACAGGATGATCATGGAATATGCCTCGTTTGATTTATGTACCTGTATGCAAAGGCAACTACTGGTGAACCTGAAGTCAATCAAACAGGACAATGCCTTGAGATTTAAATTCGGACAACTATTGGTCGGATTGTTCTTCTACTTCCAAGGCTACTTCCTAGGAGTCAGTGATATTCAATGGTCTGCTGACCAACCGGTTACAAACCAAATCAAGGAAAGTATTCAAGTGGTTGGAACCAGTTATCCTGAAGTCCTGAACACATAATTTGATGAGTTCAGACACAAGATGAGCCAAAGGGTGAGAATATTTGGTGATATTGTCAAGAAGTATGAAGAGGACATCTTCTTTATCATCAAAGTAGATGAGTGCATAATGGAGGTTGTTGAGCCCAGAAAGGAGGAAGTGGAGCCTATGGGCACTAATACATTTAGACTAGATTTCCGACGGAGAAGGTATATTGTGGCCAAATTTGATTTTTTTTTTTAAATTCCCGCATTCATTGTAATTCCGAGGTAATTTCCCAGTTGGTTTCGACGAAGAAGGCATTAGCAATGAGAATTTTCTTTTTTTCAAAAAAGTGCTCAAGTTCGTCGTAATTCCGATGACAACAACCATTACTTAAAAAAGAAGAAGAGGGGAATTCATTTGTGCATTGCAATCCTGCGTAGGCATCCATGGCGACTTCAACCCCCAAGAACATCAAACCCACGTCGAAGGCATTTGTGGCATTGCTTACAATCCCGCGCAGGAGGTAGATTCAAATTGCCCTATTTTTTAATTTCATGTTGCAAAAAATATACATGTGGTGGTTAATTGCCTTAGTTTAATCTCATAAAACCATAGAACTGTGATTGAGGAGTGAGTGTTCAATTTTGTAGCAGCAATCCCTTCCTCCCATATATGCGCGTGTTGATTCTTCACATGAGATCACATCTCTTTGCGGCATCGTATCAAACAATTAACGAGCCTTGTCCATGTTTCCACATTTTTCATTCATGTCAAGCAGGGCATTTGCAAGTACAACACCTAACAAAATTCCTCTATTCGTTATGCTTTGATGGATGTCCATGCCCTATTCCAAAGCTCCCATTTTTGCACAAGCAGGGAGGATGCTGGCAAAGGTTGTGGAATTTGTCTTTATGCCTTCCAATTTCATTTGCTTGAAAGTGTCTAAAGCCTTTTCGACAAATCCATTTTGTGCATATCCAACAATCGTTGCAGTCCACGAGACAACATTTCTTTCAGGCATTCTATCAAACAGTTCACGTGCCTTGTCTATGCTTCCACATTTTGCATACATGTCTACCAGGGCAGTTGCAACTACAACATTTGACAAAATTCCTCTATCCTTTATGCTTTGATGAATGTACATACCCTGTTCCAAATCTCCCATTTTGGCACAGGCAGGGAGGATAGTAGCAATGGTCGTGGAATTTGGCTTTACACCTGTCGATTGCATTTGCTTGAAAGTTTCTAAAGCCTTCTCAACAAATCCATTTTGTGCATATCTGACAATCATTGTAGTCCAAGAAACCACATTTCTTTGAGGCAATCCATCAAACAGTTCTTGTTCCTTGTCTATGCTTCCACATTTTGCATACATGCTAACAGAGCAGTTGCAACTACATCTAACAAAATTCCTCTATCTTTTATGCTTTGATGGATGTCCATACCCTGTTCCAAAGCTCTCATTTTGGCACAGGTTGGGAGTACGCTGGCAAACGTAACTAAAGAAATGAAATGATTAGCTCCAAAGACATCAAACCACTACTAACAAAACTGAGAGTCTAAAATATGACAGGGAATAGTGTGAGCTGTCCCGAAATAACATATTTTATTTTCAATTTCAACTAAAACATAATCACTCAGCCATTTAATGTTATTAATAAGTGTTTAATTTATGAAAGAGATAAATGGTTGGCCACAAGTACATGAGTTACTAAATGCACACAAATAAGTGAATTTGATATTCAAAACTATCTACAATGAATTCAATTCTTGTCCATTAGTCATTTATGTTTGCAATAAGCATCTTTCTTTGTTTTTCTTAATCTTTATTCATAGTTATGTGCATATTTCACATTCTATAATTAGGATATCAATTGCTATGGCTGAACACTAGCATGATGTTTGTGTTGTGGTATAGATGCGTGAAAACATAATTATGGGATTGTTATATTATAGAGATCATAAATCTAGATATCGCATATTAGTTCTAGCTCTTCTTGGATTGAGTCTAAAGTTGACATACAATCATAAAGCCATTATTAGTAGATCTATCCATTTCTAGTAAAGACAATTGAGAAAGCCATTTTGATATTGAGAGTTTCTTATCTGTTTACCTATTGGTCATTATTAAGCCATAATATTTAGGTATATTTATCTCTCTTGCAAAACCTCTGTAATTGTCCTAGATTGTCCCTACTACTCACTCTTCAATGAAATAGTGGAGTTCTAAAGATTTGTTGCACAAGATGGTGTTGAATGTATCAACAAGGCTAGCATGGAAGGCATGTTCAAGCTTCCACTTGAACAACTTACAACAAATGATTTGTTGATAGAAGAAATTCTTGAAATAGGGATACAATCAAAAGACAAGTAAGTACATACAAAGCTCCTCAATTAAAAGTAAAATCTGTGCATAAAAAAAGTACATTGAATCCCAATCCATAAACACAATAGAGATACCGATGGAGACTTAATTGGATGTAGCATGTCGCACCAAAGTTGTTAGAGTATGCTAAGCTAGTACATAATGTTTCCTAAAGCCACATTAGTATTTTACCCAGATCATTATCTACCAAAACTAACTATAGTAATCCTTTTGAGGATTCATTCCACGGTGCTAGATCTTCATTTAGTTCCACTTCTTGTTGGAGAAAAGAACAATTATTTCTTGAGGTAGATGAATATCCCATCAAAAAAGGACAAGACCCTTTCTAGAATATAACAAATTCTACTCCAACAAAAGATCATGGGGGTTTCACTAGAGACATTGAATAAGAGATATACTTCTATTGCTACATTAAAAGCATTGGCATGTTCTTCATTTATTGATGTAAACTCTTCGTGACGCCACCACAACCAACAAAGGTGTAAAAAGTTGTTTGCAATGCATGGATTTTTAGGATTGTCCTTTGAGAAAACAAAATTAAAGTATGGAAGCAGGATCTGCAAGCTCTTGAGGGAATCTTGATGAAAAATAATTGTAAAATATTTGGGCGAGCTTATATGCAAAAACTCATGCTTCCTGATGGGTTTATGTATAGAAATAAGTATGAATTAAGTGGTAAAGGGGCTTCTAGAAACAAGAGGGACAGAGAGACAATGGAAGTGAAAACTTCTGGTGTTGTGTCTGCTCCATCTCAAAATGGGAATGGCGAAGGTGTTGTAAGAGGAGCTGAGAAGGGTGTTGGAAGAAGTGGGGGTGTTTACATTCCCCCATTTAAGCTGGCTCAAATGATGAAAGATGTGGAAGACAAGAGCAGTGTGGAATACCAACGCATGACATGGGATGCCCTTCCGAAGAGTATCAATGGGTTAGTAAACAAGGTAAATGCATCTAACATCAAGAACATCATTCCAGAGTTGTTTGCAGAGAATCTCATCTGTGGGAGGGGTCTATTTTGTAGGTCTTGTATGAAATCCCAAATGGCATCCCCTGGATTTACAGATGTTTTTGTTGCGTTGGTTGTTGTGGTAAATACAAAATTTCCTAAAGTTGGCAATCTGCTTTTGTGAAGAATTATTTTGTAGCTTAAGAGGGCATACAAAAGCAATGACAAGCACATGTTGATAGCAGCAACCAAATTCATAGCTCATTTAGTGAATCAACAAGCTGCACATGAGATCATTGCCTTGGAACTTCTCACCCTTTTACTAGAGAACCCCATAGATGACAGTGTAGAGGTTGTTGTTGGGTTCGTGAAAGAATGTGGTTCTTTGTTGCAAGACCTTTCACCCAAAGGTCTCTATGGGATTTTTGAAAGATTTAGAGGTATTCTCCATGAGGGGGAAATTGACAAACGAGTACATTTTTTAATTGAAGGCCTTTTTGCAATTCACAAAGCTAAGTTCAAGGGTCATCCAACTGTGCATCCAGATCAGTTAACACATGAAGTTTTCCTAGAAGATGAACTTGATCAAGAAGCTGGTTTGGATGTTTTCAAGCCAGATCCTGCTTTCTTAGAGCATGAGGCAACCTATGAAAAACTAAAGAAAGATATCCTTGGAGATGCTTCTTCAAATGAAGCAGAAGGGGAGAATGATTCAGGTGATGATTCAGATGATGATGACGATGATGATGATGAAGAGGAAGGTGAGGAAGAACTGAGAATACAGGATGAGACAGAGACAAACTTGGTCAATTTAAGACGTTCAATTTATCTGACTATCATGTCAAGTGTTGATTTTGAGGAAGTTGGTCATAAGCTACTAAAGATCAATCTTGAACCTGGTCAAGAGAGAACATACCTTTGTTATTATGGTCTTCTTGGGAAAAGATTCTGTATGATCAATAAAATTTATGAGGAATTTTTTGATAAGTGTTTTGTACAACAGTATTCTATGATACACAGACTGGAAACAAATAAACTACGTAATGTTGCAAAGTTTTTGGCCCACTTACTTGGCACAGATGCTCTTCCATGGCATTGTCTTGCTTATATACGTCTGACAGAGGAAGATACTACTTCCTCTTCCCGTATTTTTATAAAGATTCTCTTGCAAGAGCTGGTAAAGCAACTTGGTATATTGTTGCTTAATGAAAGGTTGAACGATCCAACAATGCAGGCATCTTTTGATTCAATTTCTCCAAAGGACAATCCCAAAAATTCACGGTTTGCTATCAATTTATTTACTTCTATTGGTCTTGGTGGTATCACTGAGAGTTTACATGAGTATTTCAAGAATATGCCAAGGCTTGTAATGCAACAACAAAAGTCTATTCCTCAGTCAGATGAATCTACCTCTAATGACGATTCTTCTAGTTCATCAGGTTCGTCAGATTCTGATACATCAGTGTTAGATTCTGAGAGTGTAACTGACAGTGAGAGTAGTAAGGAGTCACCAAGAAAGAAAAATAATTCAAAGCATGACAATGAGTATGAAAAAACAAGAAGAAAGAAAAGGGCGAGGGCATCTGATTCGGAGGATGGAAATGATAGTGAAAAAATCAGAAGGAAAAAGAAAAGGAATTAAAAATCTTTCTAGTTAGTTATTCAAGGCTCCAGTAGACACCATTTTCCTGGACTGTGACAAATAAAAGAAACAATCCCAAGTGCTTTGGTTTTATAACAAATGATTATAAGATGCTAAAATGTTGTCTTACGTATTTTAATAGCCATGGGTTTTAGAGTTCTGTACTTGACAGGTAATGGATAAACAGTGTTAGGAGGATAAAATATTAAAGGCCAAGTGCAGATTGTGATAATACTAGATCAATGAATCCTGTTATTTATTGAGTATTTCTTGTTTTCCATGTTGTGTGATGTACCATAAGCAAACTAGAAATCTAAATTCAATAATATGCTTTGTTCAATGATGATAATTTCTATTTTTTTGCCTGTGAAGAAAGACCATGTCAGACAATATCAACGAACAACAAAATAAGGAGACAATTGCTAGATTATGGTCTAACTTGAAAAGAAAAGGTGATGGAAAATGTTATTGTCTGTGCAAAATTTGTAAGGGGTTAAAGACTAGAAGACTTCTAATCAAAACAAAGAAGAAACATTGTAGGATGCATGGTCACATTGAAGGTGGACAAGATTATCATCCATTGGTAATTTTTTCATTATATCGTTTTGACAATTTATATACATAATAAATCACGTGATGATGAGATCATGGTCACGGTTTATTTATGTTTATCAATTTTATATAGTCGAGCACTCTGGAGCACATGGTATGGATCAACACAACCTTGAGAATATGGTTTTTGAAGTGGACGAACATGGAGGTGTGAATATCAAAGCTGAAGATAATGATCCCATGGAAGATGACAATCATGAGCCAGAAAACACAATTGAAGATGATGGTACAAATACATTGATCCATGACTCATTTAGTACTCGCGCAGCTGATCATGATGATGAAGATGACCTTGATGTTGTTGATGATGTCCCTCTACTTGAGAAGGCATCTAAGGCCCTTTACGAAGGCTTGCAGACAACTCTTCTCTCCGCTGTATTGTTGTTGGTGAACTTGAAGGTTATGAATGGTTCATCCAACATAGCAATGTCACATATTTTAAGGTATGTCATATATGTCATAATAAACTGTGAATCATGTTGTGTCGTTAATATTCTTTATTATAACAAATTATATTTTTTTGTTGTAGATTGATAGGTGAGTTTTTGTTACCACCATCAAATATTCTACCTCGCTCATACCGAGAATTATCTGCCGTTATGAAAGATATTGGAATGGAGTATCAAGCAATAGATGCTTGTCCCAATGATCATATTATATATCAAAAACAACATGAATTTCGAACTGAATATCCTAAGTGTCATATCAGTAGATATCGAACATATCAAATAACAAAAAGGGTTCCTCGCAAGGTTCTTCGCTATATTCCCATCATTCCACATATGCAATTATTATTCAAGTGCACTAGCTTGGCACAATTTATGGATTACCATGCACACAATAGAAGTCGAGATGACATTATTCGAATGCCTGTAGATGGTTCAGCATTTATGGACATAGAGGAAAAGTGGCCACACTTTAAAGAAGAACCTCGTAATCTCAGGCTTTCATTGGCAACGGATGGTGTCAATCCATTTGGAGAGATGAGATCTGTTTACTCAGTGTGGCCTGTTTTTGTTATCAACAATAACATTCCTCCATGGATGTCAATAAAGAGGGAGCACATAATGTTGGCAATGATTGTTCTAGGTATTTTATCATTTAAATATAGTCATCTAAATTTAATTATAAATATAGCAGTAAAATGGTCATAATAATTATGTAATGTTTTTGTTCATTCGATTAGGTAAGCACCAAGTTAAAGATATGAATGTATATATCGAGCCTCTTATCGATGAGCTGCTAGAGTTATGGAATGGTGTCACTATGTATGACATCTCTAGACCAATAGGACAAATACAATTTCAATTCCATGAGATGCTTCTATGGACAATACACGATGCCCTGGGGATAACACATTTTTGTGGTATGTTACAGTGTTTAAGTTGTGCATGAACATTATAATTCAAAAAATTATCATATTTAATCAAATTATACATTATCTTGTAGGTCTTCAAACAAAGGGAAAATTTGCATGTCCTGTTTGTGGTCCAAAGATGAAATCTTGTCATTCAAAAAGTTTAGGAAAGTAGGTGTTTTATGAGTATAGGCACTTTCTCCACAAAAATCATAAGTATCGAAATACTGAAAAACATCTTTTCAATGGGAAAGAAGAGAATACATCAAAGCCATGAAGAATGACACCTCACCTATGGAAGTTGGAATATAATAGAATTAATCGTCAAGGTAATGCCATTCCATCTACTGGTTTGTCATAAAACATCTTTTCTATTTTGTTTTGTTTATTGATGATGTGATTGATGATCATGAAAGTCGTGAAGGCATAAATGACCACCTTCCTAAGGGACTAAAAAGTTATCCCTGACAATTTAGTAGGTTTCCCTACTACGAGCAGTTACAAATTGTTCATTTGTTTGATAGTATGCATATTGGAAAGAATATAACAGAGATAGTATGGAAAATATTGGATGGAAGGTGTGACAAAGAAAAAATTGTCAAAATATGTAGTGACATTCAGGATTCCAATCATGCAATGATAAATGTCATTCAATCAAATATCCATGGAGACTGATTAATATAAGTGAGCCTCCTTGGTTATTAACAGACCAACAAAACAATGCTATAAAAGAAGTCATACGAAAATTTTGATTTCCCACAGGATTTGTTGCAAACATAAACAATCTCATATCAAAGAAAAGTGAATTTGGGCCAGGGATGAAAATACATGATTGGCATACCTTCATTAAGATAGTTCATGTTCTTGTGTTTTTAGTATGTATTTAAGTACTACGCGTACGTGTACTTTTCATTATGTTACAAAAAAATGAAAAGATAATTTTATAATTCTTGCAGTACGTTCTACCTCTATCTCTCTTAGATGACTTCGACAATAATGTCAAGCAAGTCATATATGATTTTGGAAAATACATGAGATAAGTAGTGATATTTGTTTAGTTCGTTGTATAGATATTATATTTGCGATTTGTTTTAGTTGTTATGTAATATATTTTTTTGCGTCTTGAATACCTTGTAGGTGGTTTTCATGTAAAGAAATCCATAAAGATGATATAAAATATTGGAAGAGAAAAATTCCTCATTTAGTGTGTGAAATGCAAAAGTGTCTACCTCCAACTTTTTTCAATGCACAAGAACACTACCTCATACACCAAGTTGAGGAGATTGAATTGTGTGGACCTATACACACTAGGTTAATGTGGATGGCTGAGAGGCACTTGAAATTTTTGAAGGCTTTGGTTTGACAAAGAGCACATCCTGAGGGTTGTATGGTGGAGGGATATATGGTATACCAGACTATGGTGTACATTTCTAAATATCTTCCTAAGTTTGCAGCAAAGATCTACATGGATCGCATTTGGGATCCCAACACCATTAACAAATTTGAAGGGGAAAGGTAGATTGAGGAAAGTGAGAGGTAATTATAATATGTTATTGTAGTTAATTAATTCTTAATCTTCAAAATAAATCGATTGTAAGACTTCTATTTATTTTTTGTATAGTTGGTCGAGAGTGGGATGCACTACATTTGTATATTGCAAACAATCTTGATTGGATGATGGTATGGATTGAACGTTGTCAACATTCTGGACGCATGTTAACATGGGAAGGTGTGGCTTCATTGGTTAAAGAAGCACATCGTAATGGAGATTCCAATGTTACGCAAAGGGAAATTGATTTAGTATATGGTTTAAGAGATAAACAGGTATGTATAAATTTATTAATCACCCATATGTTTATCAACTCGCAATACAATAAATTTTACATGTTTGACACATCGCAGGTCAAACACCACAACGCTATATGCTGCAATGGTCATAAATTTCACATAAAAAAGTTGGATGACATGAAGAAAATTTGTGATTCTGGCATCACTGCAGTCTTTGAGGTGACAAATATTTCATCGAGAAATGACATTTATCCTCAACAATCTCAAAATTGATACTATGGCATTTTGGATGATATACTTGAGTGTGACTTTAATTCCTTCAAATTAGTTTTGTTCGTCATCAAATGGTACAGGCTACGATTGAATAAAAATGATCCTGATAGAACTGTTATTGAACATGATAATGGTTTTATAATGCTAAATACAAGGTCATTTGAACCAGTTGGGGATGAGCCCTATGTTCTTCCAAGCCAATGTGAGCATGTATTTTACTTAGAGGTTCCACATAAACCGGGTTGGTCATTTGTTGTTAGACATGATCTAAGAGGAAGGCTGATAAAGTATAATATGATGGAAGAAGAAGATACCGAAGAAGTAGATCAAGATGAAGTGGATGATGATCATGATCGATAGTTTCTCAATGACGATGAAGAAGAACAAGAAGAAGAAGAAGATGATGATGATGGTGATGGTGATGGTGATGGTGATGGTGATGGTGATGGTGATGGTGATGGTGATGATGGTGATGATGATGGCGAAGACGACGACGACGACGATGATGATGATGATGATGATGATGATGATGATGATGATGATGATGATGATGATGATGATGAAGATGATGTTGGCGATGATGACCTTGATGTTCATGATGATGAAGAATGAAATGTATGAGGTATGCGATTAGTATATTATCTATTTAATATTGACTTCTTGATAGAATTTTTTTTACATAATTAATTCATTATGTTTTGAATTCTAATGCCATTACATAATTAATTCATGATGCACCTTTTAATATGGAGATGGAGATAGGGAGAGTGACTATTTATGTGATAATTTTTAAACTGTGTTTATTTATGGAAATTGGATTGTTTATTAGCTATTTGATGGATGTTGATTTAAAATACATATGTGATGGATCACATGTTTATGATGATGCATGTGACATTTTTTGAACTTTGTGTTTATTCATAGAATGTGGATTGTTTATTTTCTATGTGATGGATGGTGATTTATGATACATATGTGATGGATTACATGTTTATGATGACACATGATATGTGATGCTAATTGTGATATGTACAGATAGAAACAAAGTTAATATCATGGGGGTGGTACGTACTATATACCAATTAAATTAAACAACCTCCAATTAATGAATCCAATATACCATTTTATTAAGAAGTGTTTTGGCTAAGTCTATTGGTTTAATTTTGCTAACTTTTTTTATATTTTTTCTTTGTCATAGGGCGACATGGATCCATCACATATCACAGATAGAGATGTAGCTTGTGACACTTCTACTGAGCAGGTAAACCTCATTGTAATTATACAAATTAGATAGAAGCAAACTATTACATTATTATGTTTTTTTTTAGTGATTTATACTAATTTTGTAATTGTTAATGATATTCTTGACACAGACGGATGTTTGGGGAAAGGGAAAGGGAGTTGCAGTACCTGAGCACCTTTCTAGGGATATGGAATCATTAGGGTTAAGCGATGATGACCCTGAAGATCCCACAGACCTTTTAGAAACTTATACCCTACTCTTTTTCACTCAGTAGACTTGATTACTATCATTTTATTTGGTACTAGGTATGACTACCTACTGGCTTTACTATAGACTACAATCTCTCTAGACTGTATTTTCTGAGTGTTGTTGTTCTATACTTGACCAACTATTAGGAAAACATAGCTTGAAATGTCCAAAACAATTAATGAATGACTACACTATCACCAATCTATCTTGAAGATTTGACTACTCTTTAGATTATGATTATGACTGTCATGATATTTCATGAGACTGCTCTATCCCCATACGAAACCCTTTGTTCCCACAAATCAATGCTTTGAACTTGACTGCAACTTTATAGTGATCACTGTCTTTGTACAGTAAGCTTGCTACTTTCTGAACTTTTGATATATCGGAGGCTCCTATGATGGTTTCTATCTTATAGTCACAATACCTTGCTATAATTTGCATTTTAGATCACTGCTCAATGATCATATGTCTTCTTTGTCTTTTGAATTTGACTCTTGAGGTGAACACTAACAACGCATTGGTGCTTGCACTGTTAAAACCTTGGCCAAGATGGTGATGCTTTATCTAATTGATTGTTAGATCACATGAACTAGATACATCTACTAGTCAGAGGGTCATAGTAGTTAGGGGTTACCTATAGTGTGTGACTGACTAGTTGCGTGTAGGTTTTGAACACCAGGATTAGATGGCCAAATGTAAAAAAGACCCAATCCCTAGAATGCACCCTCATAAAGGATTGGGTCTCTTCCAATTGGAAGGGGCATGGGAGACTGGCAAGTCTACAATTGAATGGAGAAGCCCTTGATGATGCTCTCCCTATTTCAAACTATGTCGAGGCTTGATACAAAAACTTTTAGTTGGGAAGTTAAATGATTTGTAACCTCTGAACCTTTATCTCTTCCCTCAAAAATGAAACTTGCCATTTAAATTCCTTTCTCATATTGATTAGCTTAATAATATTTGTTTAATGTTTTTTATCGTTAAAAGATTACCTTCCTTTTAGATAAATTAGTTAGATTCTTATTATGTTGAAGAACATTTAGTTAGTTTTCTCCTTCAACTGAAGTAGTTATGTTTTATTTTGAAATGCTCAATTTTTTATCTTAATATAAATCACAATTTATTTTCTTTAAGTATAGAATTAATGGAATATTACATATGGTATCAGAGAAACCAAGTTCGACATTGAACCTCAGGCTTTCCACCTATAAACAAAACTATATACATATGCAGGCGCACTATATACAAAACTATATTCGCAAGTAAATATTTTATTCAAATCCACAATATGAAACACAGAGTTTTACTGGAAGAACACAAGTAACCTTATCTCCTTTAGATAATATCACAAGAAACTGCCTACAGAAAGATGTAGTATTCCACATCATATACACAAAGGAAAGACGACTGATTATATTATGTATGTTCACAAAATGGTACAATAGTAAGCCTGAGGCTATATTCTACTTCTTCTCTAATGATCCTTATTGTCACAAAAGTTCCCTCATTTATATGAGAGTATACATTGTCACCAAGCATCGTGGCTTTTTAGCACATAACTATTAATTAGCACTTTTGTTAACAAACTGGAAGATAAACAAGTTCAACATTCCTATGTGTTCAATGTACTTATCATCTTTATACATTAGAACGTCATTGTTTAGTGTCCTCATGTCACTTTTTGTCTGGAAATGATTGGATAGAACATGGTTAACACAAAGTGACAATTCTTTGTCCCGATCCAACTCTGCTACTACTTGATTCTTCTCATCATTGAACTCTTGTTTCCACTGTTCCAATGATACTAGCTCACCATTACTGTAAAAAGAGGGCACCCTAGGGGTATTCCCATTGTCCAGCCTCTGAAGCTCTTTCCTTAATTGATTTGCCAATTCATCATGGGACTTCAAGTAAGCCTCAGCTTCAATTTTCTCACTTGGATTCATCAGACTGTTGTCATTCATCATGCCTTCCAACCGAGACCTAAACCTTTCATGCTCTTTCAAAGCTTTGACTGTTCCAGTGTATGTCTTCCAATAGATTTTTGCAACCTGCACCATACTTTTGAATCTATGCTCAACAACCTCGAGAACTAACTTATACATCTTTTGTTGTTCCTTTTTCACTTGCCGAGATGTCTTTTTGGCCCTGTTCCTCTAGTACATAGCGTTTGTCAAGGCATCCATGATATCTCTGTCAACACCGTATGTCATCCCTGTTTGACTAGTACCTGTATCAATCTAAAGCAATCTTGCTTGCAGCCTCTATTTTTCTTCATCGGTTTTCTCATATAGGCTTTTGTATGTAGAATTTTCTCATACCAGAAACTCTATCTGATCTTGGTTCAGTTTAGCAACATCCAAATTTAGTTTGGCAGTTGTTCTAGGGTCAGTCTTTCCAACCTATTGCACCATCAAATGTCCAAAAGCTTCTTCTATATCAACCAATATAGGTCTTTTATCTTTGGGATAGATAGCCCATTGTAGAAAAGCCTTCTGATCTGGATCATATCCTAATCCTCTAAAGAGTTTATCAATCTCTTTTGGCACCATTTGCTTACTTGGGTCCTGTTTCTTGAGGAATCCATCAAACAATAAGGCAAAGTTCATGTCCCATCCAGAGTATAATAGCACACCAACTTCCTTAAGCAACTGTCTTCTCTTCTCAGGTATCATTTCTCTCATCACAAGATCCTTCTCCTCTTGTAACTTTTGAAGCTGTTACTCTTCTTCACTATTTCTCATGTTATTCTTAATTTGAGATCCTTTATGTTGATAGAGGAATGCGGTGAACTCCTTGGAAGAAATGAAGTCACTATTAGCAATGAAATCCTCATGCTCCAGGAATATGATGTCAGCCACTTCTCAGAAATTCAGTTGTCCTATTGCCAAGTCTATCGATGTATCCTCTGCATAACCAGGGGGGTAATCCTCTTGAGGAGTGAATGGAACGATGCTAGATGTGGAAGCAGGAGACATATGAGCCAAAGGCTCTGTATTCCTAATAGTATCAATGCAATCCCTAAAAACATGAGGCAGGACTCCCTCAAGTATTTCCAATTCATGCTCCATAAGTTTGTTGGCCAACTACAAGGGGTCTTCAATCTTTTGTAGCACGTTCTCATCCATTTTCTTTCTAAAAAGCTTCCATTTATAAGCCTGCATTGCTTTCTCAAACTTTATTCGCTTCACTCTGGCCTCTTCTCTGCCAATGTTCTTAATGAGGTCATCTGGTAGGTAAGATTTATTCTCTCCAGCCTTCAACTTTTGTGATGACTGGGCTATCCTTATGTATCCTTCAGGATCGAAATTGGGCCTTGGATCCCCCATAGCCATGCCATAATAATCCAATTTTATCTGCAACAGGCCATAACTCTTTGAACTTTTCACAATAAAATCTGAAAATACTAACAACCCAGGTACAATTGATTGTTTCCCATGGCTTGTCAGATGTTTTGTACTCACTATTGACAGTTGCCTCATAATTTCCAGACAAGCCACTCTATTAGGGACTGTAAGTGGTAGTAAGTATGGTCTCCCTTCGAACCCGTATACCCTAACTTGTGTGCAGTCTGAAAAACAATACCAATCTCCCCAATTATGTTCAATTGAGGGATCTTCAGCGAAATCTTTTGGTCTTAGGAATCTTTGAACCTCTGGTGCAAGGGCATGATCGCAAGGGCATCCCAACAATCTATATAATGGCTTGATGAAAAACTCCTCAAAATGCCAATTTTGATTATTCACATACCTTTGGTCCCATGAAGAAACCCATAGCTACACTGGTTTTCTCATCCCAGCATTGTCATATGTCCTGACACATAACTCTTCTGGCCATAACCCTTCATCTTGGCCCACATACAATAGCATATGCATAAGTAAGGAATAATGCTTGAAATGAATATTGATGACATCCCCCTTTAACTTTTCTAACCCATGATTCAAAACCTCAACCAAATAAGCAGAAAAATCAAAGAAGTGGGGGTCCTTAGACTGCAAATCGGCACAAATGACCATGGCTACAATATCCATCAAAGGATGGGATTTTATCCCTAGCACTTGGACAACACAGTAATATGTATACTTGAAATATGGATGGAAAGAGTTGACATCATAGGGAGCTTTGTCATCCTGACCTAGTGGCACTAAGGACCATGCATTCCTAGGTCTATGTATAGGGAGTCTCCACGTTTTGTAAATGTGGTCTAGGTTAAAATATTCACTTGTTAACTTCTTGAGGTCAATCAATTCTTCAAATCCCCAATCCAACTCAAACACGGTGTCAATAACCTCCTTTGTGATTGCAAGAATTGGCTCACCCATGTATTTATATATGGTCTTGGTTTTAGGGTCATAATTGTTTGCCAATGCCTTCATGAGCTCCACATTCACAAATACATTAGCCACATCTAACCTTCCTAAGTTCAATCACCATAAATTGTTGATAGGTTGAGGGGTAACTCTTCTGTTGTACCCATATATGAATAATTCATACCCTCTCAATTCTGTCAATATGTCTCCAAGATCCTCAAACCGGTCCTCTAGGCCTTCCTCATCAGCTCTAATCTTCTTGGACCTCAAACTGGATGATGGCCATTGGTCAATCAGGTCCTCGACCAAAGAACGCCCTTTCCTTTTCTATCTTTTAGGTTTTTCTTCTGCAGTGATAGGTTCTTTTCCCTTTCTGGTCTTATTAGTTTTAGATGATGATTCCATTTGAATTTTAAAAAAGAGGTCTGTGTGCAAACAACTTACTTGGAATTACTAAGCTTTATCTGTGAATTCACCCAATTCCTGCTTTCAGTTCGTTGCCTATGAATTCCTCAATGTTGTGTGCTTTGATGTTGATCAACTACTTATGGTGTATATAATCAGTTAGTAATGGCGGTTTGGACAACGATCACTCGGGCACACGTTTGAATTTAATGGCGATGTGACCTTCCCTAGGATTTGTTTCTGATTTTTGTGACAATCAATAATCATTTCGATGAGGATATGTCTTTCGATCATTTGTTTCTTTAGTCCATCAATCTCTTTGTTTCTATCGACAATACTTTTGTTTCGAATATTACTTTGATCAAGTATTTTTTCCCTTCATCGAAATACTGTATTCGGTCAGTATGGTTGTCTCCTCATCGAAACAAATCTGATATCCATCAGGTCTTATGTCAAAGAAACCTTGGGCTTCGGTGTCCTCCTTTATTTTTCCATCGAAATACTTCTTTCATCGATATCACTATGCCCTGTCGATGAATGAGTCTATTATCTCACCGAAGCTTTTCTTTATTTTCCCTTATCGTTCTTCATTGATAAAGTTACATCGGCAAAACCACGCATATCGAGAACATGCCTTTTAACCTCCTCGAAACCTATATCCTCATCGATATCTTTTATCGATGTAGCTTCCTTTTGTCTGATTGATATTATTCTTTCGATGAAAACGCTCCTTTCGGTGGGTCCTTTTTATGTTGCATCGATAGTATTATTTCCTCAAGAACTTTTCTTGTCGATGAAGACCCTCTCTACTTTCTTCGATATCTTTTGTCGATGAAGTTATTATCTTTGATGAGTCCTTTATGGAATTCATCGACGTTTCCTTCCTTCGATGGCTCTTTTATATCGATGAGACATCGCTGGGTCTCATCGATACCTTTTGAATTCGGATTGATATTATTCTTTCAATGAAAACGCTCCTTTCGGTGGGTCCTTTTTATGTTGCACCAATAGTATTATTTCCTCGAGAACTTTTCGCGTCGATGAAGACCCTCTCTACTTTCTTCGATATCTTTTGTCGATGAAGTTATTATCTTCGGTGAGTACTTTCTGGAATTCATCAGCGTTTCCTTCCTTCGATGGCTCTTTTATATCGATGAGACATTGTTGGGTCTCATCGATACCTTTTGAATTCAGATCGATACTATTCTTTTGATGAAAATGCTCCTTTCGGTGGGTCCTTTTTATGTTGCACCGATAGTATTATTTCCTCGAGAACTTTTCTCATCGATGAAGACCCTCTCTACTTTCTTTGATATCTTTTGTCGATGAAGTTATTACCTTCAATGAGACATCGCTGGGTCTCATCGATACCTTTTGAATTCGGATCGATATTATTTTTTCAATGAAAATGCTCCTTTTGGTGGGTCCTTTTTATGTTGCACCAATAGTATTATTTTCTTGAGAACTTTTCCCGTCGATGAAGACCCTCTCTGCTTTCTTCGATATCTTTTGTTGATGAAGTTATTATCTTCGGTGAGTCCTTTCTGGAATTCATCGGCATTTCCTTCCTTCGATGGCTCTTTTATATCGATGAGACATCGCTGGGTCTCATCGATACCTTTTGAATTCAGATCGATACTATTCTTTTGATGAAAATGCTCCTTTCGGTGGGTCCTTTTTATGTTGCATCAATAGTATTATTTCCTTGAGAACTTTTCCCATCGATGAAGACCCTCTCTGCTTTCTTTGATATCTTTTGTCGATGAAGTTATTACCTTTGATGAGTCCTTTCTGGAATTCATCGACGTTTCCTTCCTTCGATGGCTTTTTTATATCGATGAGACATCGCTGGGTCTCATCGATAATAATTTTTTTTTTTGATAAAAATTATCATCGTCGGAATTACGACGAATACAAAGCTTTCGACCGACGATGTAATCGGCAGAATTTGACTATCGATAGAGTCCATTAGATTGTCATATTTCTGATGAGAATAGCATCATCGACCAATCCAATGCCGAGTTTTCGACGGTTGATTTTGTCGGCACTCCAACGAAAATTCATCGCAAATCCGACAAATGATCATCGGAAATTAGCTCCGAATGTACTAGTGGGGTTATGAAGTGATGTACAACATGCTAGACGGGTATGCTTCTACCCTACTTGCCTCACCACTTGATCCTAAAATGAAGAGAACCGACACCAATCTGGAAAGGGTTACACTGGTTGAGGAGCCCTCTATGAAGAAAGGAAAGGTAGTAGCATCTGTATTTGCACTGGTTACTTCAGCAAGTCCTAAAGTGACCAAGCGGTCACTAGCAAAGAAGAAACTGAAAGTTGCACCCACCAAAGTCTTTGAGAGAAAGCGGAAGACAAAAGGCAACACACCGGACTCAGAAGATACAGAATCTGAAGAAAAGCCTAAGAAGACTAGGCAAACAAGAAAGAAGACAAAGACAACCAACAATGAACTGACATCATCAGCACCGGTAAATATTGATATTTCCTCTTAAAAACCTTTGACACATTGCCAAAGAACTATTAAGAACATTAGGAGAAAAGTGTTGAGTGATTTGGCAGATTGTTTTGATGATTTCAATGATAATGAGAAGGAGGGAGTAGAATAGGAAGTCATTCAATATTTATGTATTAATGACCGGTTGCCATCAGAAATTAAATCTGTGACACCAGATTCTTTATATAATTCTTTAGACAACAAATGGTGCATTGCCATAGAAAAGGAATAGGAGATAAGAGAGGAAATATTTGCTCAACATTTTCTTGATGTGTCTAATTCTGAACTTTATGAAGTTATGGAAAAATATAAAGGCCTCTTCTTTATGTGAAGAAGGAGACTCTTGTTGCTAGAAGGGAAAGTCCCTGAGGTGGTAAAAGATACCCACTCTCATGCCCAAGATGCTCTGAGATTGCACCAAGTGTCTGAAGCCAACAAAAAGGTTGAATAGGAACCGGAAATAGTAAAATCGGATGAGGTGTATAACAGTGAAGGAGAACAGGTCACTGAGCAAATGGACCCTATTGATGTTGATGCTTTGGATGGTGAAGATGTTACTCCGGATACACCAACAGAAATAACAGGATAGGAGAAAATGGACAAAGAAAAGGCTAACAGAGAGCAAGCGGAGAATGAGAAAAAGAGAAAAGAGGAGGAAAAGAGAAAAGAGGAGGAAAAGAGAAAAGAGGAAGAGAAGAGAAAAGAAGAGGAGAAGAGAAAAGAGGAAGAGAAGAGAAAAGAAGAGGAGAAGAGAAAATAGGAAGAGGAGAAGAAGAAGAAGGAAGAAGAGAAGAAACAGGAAGAGGAGAAGGAGAAGAAGGAAGAAGACAAGAAACAGGAAGAGGAGAAGAAGAAGAAGGAAGACGAGAAGAAACAGGGAGAGGAGAAGAAGAAGAAGGAAGAGGAGATGAAAGAAAAAGAGAAGCGGAAAGAAGAAGAAAGGAAGAAGGAAGAAGAGAAAAGAAAGAAAGAAGATGAGGAGCAGAAGAAGGTAGAAGAAGATAAGAAAAAAGCCAAGGAAAAGGAGGAAGCGACAAAGAGTGTACATGTAGAGACCCCAAAGGCAATTGGTGGTAAAGCCAAACCGGCTGACATCACCAGTCCCATTGACCTCTAGTCTACAAATGAAATGGAGCTACTGCAAAGTATTAAGCTTGCTCAAGAGCGACTGAAAGCACTAAGGAGGAAAAAGGAGGAAGATGTCATTCAAACTGCGGTGGAAACTCTCAACAGTTTGATTCCCGGTACCAATCTCCCAAGTACCGATTCCTCTCTAGCTCAATTGAAGCTCCTATGCATAGTTGTAGAGGACCAAGTGCAATGTCTGGAAGAGGTTGCTGAAGCCAATGCTCAAAAGAAGCATCAAAAGGCTCTGAACACTGCCATGGTGAAGAAGTTGAATGAGCTTCGATCTGAACTTCAGAAGGCACAGAAGGACATAAGAGATGCTCTGGATGAGGGGAATCTGCTGCTCAATAAGATATGTCAACCTCATCTATTCTATGATGATGTGCTTGCTCAGAAAGACAAACTACAAACTGATTTGCAGACATTCATAAGCACCTTCAAAACACCTTATGATTCCTTCACCGCTTATGGGTAAATTGTTCACAAGTTTCAACTCTAGTCTGCAAGAATAGAGTTAGAGATCAGCAACCAAACATGAGATTTGTAGGATATTCAACTGGTTCTACTACCAAGACTGCAAATACTTCAGAAATGCTATCTCAATCTGGATGCCTTAACGGTCACTCAAGAGATGAGTACCTTGGACGCCATGGAGGAACAGGTATCCCAGATGCAAACGGAAAATGAGGTTGCTACCTCATTGCTTGAGTCATGGTCTTTATCCATGAAGACATTTATGCAAGACTTTAAATAAGTTTTTGACAAGTTTCACTCTTTATTGTCATAAACTCTTATGATTTTAATGATAATGGAAACAGGGGTTATTCAACTGCACTTTGTCATTATTGGCAAAGGGGGAGTAGTATTCTGT
Organism: Cryptomeria japonica; assembly: GCF_030272615.1. Classification (NCBI taxonomy): domain Eukaryota; kingdom Viridiplantae; phylum Streptophyta; class Pinopsida; order Cupressales; family Cupressaceae; genus Cryptomeria; species Cryptomeria japonica. Next base: position 270,146,227 of record NC_081413.1, read on the forward strand.
ATTTAAATTTTTTTGATGCATGTTATGTATATTTTCATGTTTATCTCTGTAAGGGAGTAGTATACATTTTATTTTCTGCAAAAGGGGCAGTGTATATGCTTAGGGGGAGTAATTTTGATTATGGCATATTTTTGTTGTAAAACACTTAGATGTCAAAATTTTTCCTAAGTGTTGCCATTAATGCCAAAGGGGAGATTGTTGGCATTTTTGATGTTTATGTTGTAATTGTCATTGATGGAAACACACTTTCTTTGAGATCACTTTCTATGTATGAGTTATGCTCAACCAGTATTTGTTCCAAACCGGTATTATGTATTATAGTCTTTAGGCTATCAGTGTTTTGCAGAAAGTGTTTACCGATCCCAAGCAGTATGAAGACCTCAAGTGGTTCGAGGATCTCAAGCGGAGTGAAGAAACTAAAGTGGCAGTTATCATTTTCCCAATCTTCATTTTTGGAGAAACGGTAATCGGTTTAATGTTTGAACCAGTATCACTCTGTGATGAGTTACCAACCGGTATTTTTGTGATGAGTTACCATCCACTGACACTTTGATGGTGATTTGTGTCATGTTATCAAATGTGTCTAGATGCAATGAACCTAGGACCTTGCAATGTAATCCTATTGGACCGACATGAAATCGGATTCCTTTTTAAGGAAATCATGTCCAGGGTTTTAAGAGACGGAGTGTTAGGGTTTTTGGTGGTTGATGAGTTTTTGTATGTGCGATCTTAGAAGAGAAGATCAAGTCTATGTGCTGTAACAGAGTGTGGATTTACTGAAGACTGAAGTAATGCTGAAATGCATTAGCAATGAGCTATCATGGATCTAACCAAGCAAACTGTGTTATTTGCTAGATCATTCACTTGTTGATTACTCACATCTTCAACAAGTCTGAAACCCTTGATTGGGTAGGCCCAGAAAAGCCTTTGTAAATCCTCTAACAAGGTGGTTCACATCTATGGATCTGAAATCCTCTCACAAGATAGTCTTTAATCGGAATTATCTCCTAACAGAGATTGAGATTCCTAATAGGATCTATTCTGGTGAAGGACATTGTATGACCTTAACCGGTCTGGTTACTATTCTGCATATAGTTACTTGTGAGTTTCATCTCACCATGGTTTTTCCCATTTGGGTTTCCACGTCAAAATCTCTTGTGTTATGGTGATTGTGCTTATGTGGGTGAATGCCTTATTTGTTGTTTGGTTTGCATTCATGTTAACCGACTTGTTAGTAAAACTGTTATACCGGTTTATTGCTAAATTGTTTAAGTGTTTAAGTTCAGTATTTATTGGTATACTAATTCACCCCCCCCCCCCCCTCTTAGTATTCATCAATAAGACCCTCAGTGTCTGTGTTCATAGGGGTCATATCCTTATCATCAATGAGGTCCCGAGTTTGCATTTCAGAGATACTCATGTCAGCGACACCAACAGTGGTCAGAACCATGGGGTCCCTAGTCACATTCACATCCACAACATCCCCATCAAGGGCCCCCATAGTGGTATTAGGGCCCTCCTCCTTGTCCCCAATGGGTTCCTCCTCAGAGTCCAGATTCTCGATCACCGGGGTCTTCTTTTTGTGACTTTTGGAAGCAAGTATGGAGGATCTCCTTTTAACCTTAGAATCCAGGGAAGGATTGTCATTCTCAGCATCCTCAAAGGAAGAATTGTCATCAAAGACAATGCGTTAGCATTTAGAGGGGGTTTTTCTTTTGCCCTTGGACAGGGAGCAAGAAGCACTGGGAGAGGCAGAAAGAGTTAAACTAGGGGAGACCGTCGATAAGAAAACAATCGAGGCATAAGCAGATAGGGACATGGTGGCCATAGAAAAGCCCTCATGGGGATATTGGAAGAATCTAGGGAAAGCCATAGATAGGGTCATGAGCTGCTAGGGAGTCTGCATGGGGGGTTGAGAGAGAGAAAGATTCCGGGGGGGGGGGGGGGGCAGAGAGCCTCATGGAATTTATACAACCTGTAAATGAGGCCCTGATGGAGGAGGTAAGGAGGCTTATCCCCATGCTTGGGGTCCATGGTGTCTTTAATAGAGATCTCTATAAAGTGCAGTAAATAAAACGATAGACAAAGCAAATCATTGTTACGGAAGTGATTGAGGAGGGGCAAATAGTAGTAGTAGAATACCTTATACCTGTCTTTGAGAGTGAAGTACTTCATGTTCATGAGGCAGATCATGTTCCACGAGTGCTTGAGATCCTCCCAAGCAAACCCACCTTGCAGCTTGACAGGTTCTTCGCGGTTACGGAAGAACCATTTCAAACCTTCACTGTTTGCAACATGACCGGTATGCTTCCAACGATGGCCATCAAGGGTCATCTTCGTAGCTTGGGCAATAGTCTCCTCAAAGACATCAAAGGTAATGTCGCCAACCGAGACCTGCCTCCCAGACTAGGAGGAGGCAAAAGCAACCGAGAGCTGCTCATCATGGCCCTTCAGGAAATCCAGAAAATCGGCAACCCCACCTTCAACATAGAAGTTCGCAAAAGCAGCCGAGAGCTTCTCATCATGGCCCTTCAGGCAATCCAGAAAATAGGCAACCCCACCTTCAACACGAAATTTCTCCTTAGACGTATGTTATTTGATAGGTTCTCAAATAGTAAAATTTGTTTGACCAAAAGTCCCACGTAGGAGCTACTTTTTTTAGCTAGGTTCACGCATGAGCTACTTTGATTTTGGTAATTTTTAAGAAATTTTCTTGTGGGTCCCATAAATTTTTACTTACGCGTACAAGGGGGCATGGGTTCCATTTCGCTTGGGAAAAATTAAAAAAATCAATAAAATATTGAAAGTGAAAATCGATGGACACAACGAAAATTGGTAGAGTGCTATCGTAAAAAACGGGTGGTGCAAGGAGTGGTATCATAAAAAAATGGAAGTGTCCACGAAAATAGTAGATCCTCCAAACAATCAGTGTATAACAAGTAAAATAGTATTGTCCAATCATTGATCAGAAAAATAATTTTTGTTATTTATAAACTTAAAAAATATACACTGACATCATTGTTACTTGACCATTCATTAAATCAATCAGTGTTACTTGACTAGCACATGCACCTATAGGAGGTTTATGGGAAACGTTGATAGGAAATTAAAAATAATATTTAAATATTTTTTAATGTTATATAAGTATTTATATGATAATTCAAATTCATACATGTTTTTATAATAATTTTTTACCTACACTACTCCTTTTGTAGTATAAATTGGAATGATTTGAAGCTACCTTGTTTTTTCTTATTATGCCTTTAATCAACAAAACATGATGGACAAAAGACTTACAAAAGTAGGAGCTACACATTATGAAATTACTCAAATTATTCGATGATATTTTCTACTTGTGTTTGTGACAAGCTAGATGTTGGAAAGAAAATAAAACACAATAAAGAAATGATCTAACCAACTACAAATTCAAAAAATTAAACTCACTAAAACCCTGGCAATTGACTTACCTCAACTGCACAAACTGTATTATGTTATCAATGATGTCAATAAGTTTTGATTTGTACAAATAATCATTGTAATGTATAATTGGATATAGATGTTATTCAACAATTTTTCAAAATTTGTTAATTTTCTCATTCTATTTGAAATAATCAGAATCATTTGAAGAATCTAAATAGCCGCATTCCATTACATGAATAACATGCTAGAATTGATTGATAGTCCATGCCATGATTAGTGGTATTTGTCTACACTTATCTCATGATATAGTTTGTATTAGTATAATTAGCAATGAGAGCTCATTACATGGTGTGAGGGGGAGTTGGCCTTCGAGTTTGATATGAATGATATCGAGTTATTGCAATTTTTTCTTGGTCTTGAGGTATGATAGAGGTTACTTGTGGATATTCCTTCGTTAAGGGAAATGCACAACAAAGATTTTAAAAATATCATACTCAATTTTACTATATTAATTAAAGTTTTAGTATGGTAGCTTAATTTTTTGATTGAATACATTTTAACAAAGGGCTAGAAATATTTACGAGGAGATCATTGCTCAAGGCTATTTTGTGACAAGGTGTACAACAACTTTGACTAATGGAGGTATGTGTGTTATTAGCTTTAGATGTAACTTGTTGTACTAAAAGGAGGTGGAAACATCAAATTTAATGAATTGATTTATATTGATTTATTTTATTAGAGTAGATTCATGGTTAAATGTGGGGCTTTACTAAAATGATAGATGGAGACTTGAGCCTTTCTATGGAATATGTTTATAGTTTACTCATGGATGCAACAAATGAATGTACCAACAAGTATTATTAGGCATAGTGTTGATTGAAGGGTCTTGAAGAGACATTACTTAGACAGTCAAGGCTAATAAATTGAAGCCAACATCTTTAGGCTTGACCCTTTTCAAGGTGTGATTAGATGTTTTATGGATAAGTAGATTTCAATGGGATGAAATTAGTACGCGATTTATCATTTACGAATAAGTTTCTTAAAAAAGATACGTGAAGAAATTAAAAAAAAATTGTAAGTAAAATAATTATTCTTTCTTTATCCATAGTTTTTATAGTGTGAAATTTGTAGTTTTATGAAGTTTTTTGAAGGCATATTATAAATTAAAAATGTGTGTTAGCTTCTTCGCCCATGGCACCAGTTTCCAAAACTAAGACCCTGGTTCAGATTACAAAGGGACATAGTAAAGCATTAAAAATAAGTAGATTATAATATCCCCTCTAAATTTGATAATCACAAAATATAGCATAAAAAAGATTCAAGAGAGTTTTACCAAACCAAGGAAACCAAATATCCAAACATTAATTATGTGTATGTTAGAAAAGAAATCAAGGGAACTTAATCATAACGTTAAGTAGAATAAAAAAGTGAAGGCAATAACATAACATTGATATATGGATTGATTTCCCAAGAAAAATGTTTAGGTTATCCAACAAACAATAAATGAATAAGTTATAGAGAGGTGAGAATTTTTAGATGTAAAGTGTGTGGCTACAATGTGCATTTGTGCATTGATTCATTGTTTTTGTTTTTGTTTGAATGCATGAACATTTGTTTAGGTTGTAGAGCAAAAGAGGAAGTCGAGGAAAGAGGACTACTGCAAAATGTGCATGATTGATTAAGGGAGAAAACTAAAACAACATCACTAAACCTTAAATTTGAGATAGTTGTAGTGTGAATTAAAACTAATGAGAAAACCCAGTAAGAGAAGGTGATCACCCATTTGATAACCACAATGATTTACACACTTATTTAGAACGTTATGTAGGATTTGATGAAACAAGAAAAAGGATCACACTAGATAGTGCGATGGTAGTTGTAATAAGACCTAATGGTGGTTGAACACATCCTCAAGATGGAGAATGGGTATGCATTTGCTCTTACCACATACATCTCTCTTTTCAATTCACCATATTTATACCACAAACATTGCTAGTTATATTGACTACTCAATTTGTTTTCATCCTAACAATGATTCACTATATCTAAAATGTTAATGTAAATCAGACATATTTAGTTTTTAACAAATTCTTACCATCTACAAACGAGTTGCTAGTTATCCTTGGGTTTGATTAAAGGAGAATTGCCTTGGCCTAATAAACTTTTCAAGAGTGCTTTTAACATTGCTAGTTTGTTATTATAGATCTAAATATAAATATGGTCTTTATTTACTAGTGAAAAAGAATCACTCTTATGTTTCACTAAAGGAGAGTCTTCTTTATAGGCAAACTTTTCAAAAATGTTTTTAATATTGTTAGTTTAATATTGTGAGTCTAAATTCAAGATGAATTTTTATTTGTTGATACAAAAGAATCACAATTTATAAGTAATATGCGTTTTGAGGAATTAGATGAATTGGTTCTAATGTTGCAGATTAAGGCTATGATTATTCATGGAGCCTAGTGACCTCCTCTGTATTCCGTTATGCTTTGATGAATGTCCATGCCTTGTTCCAACACTCTCATTTTGGCAGAGGTAGGGAGGACGCTGGCAAAGGTTGTGAAATTTGGTTTTACACTTGCTAATCGCATTCGCTTGAATGTTTCTAAAGCCTTTTCAGCAAATCCAATTTGTGCATATCCTGCGATCATCACAGTTTATCACACCATATTTATTTGAGGAATTTTGTCAAACAGTTCACCTGCATTGTTTATGCTTCAACATTTTGCATACATGTCTACAACGGCAATTGCAACTGCAAGATTTGAAGAAATTCCTCTATCTTCAATGCTTTGACGGATGTCCATACACTGTTCAAAATCTCCCATACTGGCGCAGTCTGGGAGTATGCAAGCAAATGTGAATTGATCTGGTTTGAAGCCTATTCGTTGCATATGGTGAAAGAATATGTCTACTTCATGAGGATGCCCATTTTTCTGTAATCCCCATTGATCATATTCGATGAGACGATGTCTGCTCTTTCATTATTACTGAGCATGTGTGCTAAAACCGTACTGTTGTTGCTCAACGCCATTGATATATTGCTCTTGTGCAGATGTCGGTGGAATTTATAAAGTTTTTGGCACTTTCTGGTGAAATTTACAAAAACAAACGGATAAATTTCAGAGCCATTTCTGGATTTGAAGCGACATTGTGCAGAGGAGTTGAAATTTGTTGTCAGCCATGAGGTGTTGTTGGAGATAACCATCACTTCACCGTTTGATTACCAATAATCTATTTCCGGCGAAACACAAACTTTGCGGTGTTAGACGAACTTTCCCGGCGTGAGACAATTTTCAGGGGAAGATGTAGTGGAGCAAGTCCACTTAAACAAAGCCTATCCGCTAATTAATTGACATCATTCATTAAATCAATGAAAATTTCAAATTAATAATGTTTATAGCTAAGATTTCAAATTTATCTTTTCAAATGTAAACATATATTTTTTATCCAAAAATATCCATAAAAATATTTTCCTATGATTTTATTAGTATCTTAGAGAGAATCATCTAACTTGTATGTGCATTATGATAGAGAAGTTGCAACATATTTGAAAGAATTGGTTGAAAGAATAAAATATTTTCATACTTAACATAACAACAAGCTTAAGATGGAGCCCTGAGATGCCCAAATTGCGGTCCTTAACAAATTTCATCTGCAGGTTTTACATAGCTTGGTGCTCACCCTCTCTCTGCTGAGGGAACACACTACAGACACAGAGGAGGATAAGTAGGAGGCTAGGGACCTGTACAAGTTCCTCTCCAATGATGAAATCGTGCCATTGATGCCACTGGGGTGCGAAAGGCATCCCTGTAGTTTGTTTTTGTGTTTTATGTTGTTGTTTTTATATTTCAAAGACTTGGTCTCTTTTTGCTATTAGTTGTTGTTAATGTTGTTATAGTGTTGTTTTTGCACCGTGGTCTTATTAATAGTTCTGCTATGTATAGGGTCAGTGCCCTAGTTCTCACTGCTTTTTTAATAAAAAACAAGCTCATTATTTTATTTGATTATGTGTTAAAATGATAATTTGTTTTGCATTAAAAAGAATATTATTATTCACATAAGTTGACATCATCTTTTGAGATGTTAATTTTTACATTTCTTGTTATTTTAAATATGATGTATCCGTGTGAAGCATAATAGATCAAATGTTGGATGGCAAGTGGGAGACAACACAAATACACCAAGATGATAAATAGCTATGATATATAAATGAAAACATAAAGCATCATAGAGCTACAACCATGATTGGAAATCAAATCCATTCAAATGCGCATAGGAGAGATATCATCCCAATATTATATTATGTATATAATAAGAAATGTGACCACTGTGGACTTGAGAAAGATACTACACAAAAAATTCACAAAAGGTTAAAAAGGATGAGCCAATTTTTTCACATATACAATAGTAGTCTAACTCAAAAGTACAATATTCAAATGATGTCTTTATCTTAATTCCACAATCCACTCCCTCCAAGCTCTAATTTTAAAATAGAGTTAAAGTAATTAACAATTAATACATTAAAGATAATACACTACAGTGATTAACCAAAAAAGTGTTGATCATGATCCTCCATATGAAAATCATCAACACCTACAAATACTTTGAGTTAATTATTGTAATAGTAGAAAATATTAGGGTTTTCACCATTACAGGGGAGAAGGCTGCCAATATTTAAACTTAGGAACCATTACATTAAAGAGGGGTAAACCCGATAAATCTAGCCACAAATTAGCAAGGATAGGGTTGAGAATTCTATTGGATTTATTGGATTTGAATTAATTGTCCCCTTTTAAGCTGAATTGTAAAATGTTGAAATTACGATAAATGTGTTAGAATTGAGATAAAAACACATGAACAGTGAGCTACATTCGTTGGATCAAGCCACAAACCTGGATCTGAGCAATGTAAATGTGTTTAGATCTATTCCAAGAAGGATCTCCTAAAATGTCGAGACCAATATGGTCATCACACCAGTCCTCTGCACTTTTCTCCATCCAAAGGGGAATCTATTTGTCACTGTAGATAAAGCCAATTATGAAGATCGCAACTCTATAACTGTTATTGCGCACACTAGAGAAGGGAAATAGGCTTGTAAAAAGGGTTTGTCTTAGGTCAAACCCTGATTTTGGAATTAACCACAAAAATAAAAATGAAATGTAATTGAATTACAGAAATAGAAATATTCTCCTTTTGAGGGAAAATTTGAATAATTACTGAAACACCAATTATATACCTCTTAATGGATTTTTGTTTGTCTCCACAAGGAATTAGGGTTTCATGAAGTCTTCATAAACATAAAACATGAATGTCAACTCCAATGCTTGAAACTTGACCTTACTTTTGCTCCAATGCTTGAAACAAGATTGATTGCTTGCTCACTTGAATTTGAATGAATGCTTGATTGTGTGATTGAATTCTTGGATGTGTTTTTTTTTTAAATGAGAGTGGTAGACCTCCTTTTATACCTGCCCATCAAAAAATAACTTAATTTTTCAACATGAGCCGACACGAGATCTAGGTTTTGATTAAAATGATGTGATCATTAAGGGGCCAAAAAATGGAACCTGATTGGGAGGACCAGGGCATTGGGCGATTTGGTCCCTAAGGACCAAGGCACTCACCAATCAGGGACCAAGAAATAAGGGAGAAATGAAGTGCAAGTTGAAAATAATAAAGAATTTACATGGTGTGAGCAGAATCAGGGCTCCAATCAAGCCTTGGGACATGAATGCCAAGGTGAGGGCCCAAATGAGGATAAAATTGTAAGGGAGTACAATTTTGTTGGGAAAATGGTGTCTCAACCTTGCATTTACATGAGGTTACTATTTATAGTAAGTTTTCATTTGAGCACGAAATGGTGCGAAATTATCCCCAAAGCTTCGGATTGGCTAGACAAGCATGCCAGTAAATTTTCGTCACAAGATCATAGCTAGTTTTAAAGATATTAAAGCTTTTGTTTTTTAAAGGTGCGATGAAAGGTTAAAATTAATTTTGAGGACTTTAGAGCCTCTAAAATACCCTAAAAAGTGGTCATAACTAGCATAGCGGGTCATGAGGTGATAGAACACTTCATGAGCTTTCGGGCGCATCAAACAGTTCGTCAATCGGACACCCTGTTCACAAGTTTTGGCCTCCGAAAGTTTGGACTCCTGAAATAGGAAATATAAAATGCATCAGACACATTAATGAGTTGTAAAAGGGAGGAACACATGTTGATATGTGTTTTGACACATCACAGGGCATCTAATATGGGGATAAGGTTGGCTCTACTTTATTGGGTGGTTTTAGCCCATGGTTTTGTAATACCGTTTGACGGTTTCTTGTATTGTATCTCCTATATATGAGGTGCACAAGATAGAGGTTGTGTGTAAGAGTCTTATGGATATTGAGTTACCTCTGAATCTCTGATTATTGGTACACCTATGAAGAGATTGCTTTGCAGGTATATTGTAATATGTTATTGATTGTTGAATAATATATTGAGCTACTTTTGGAGTGTGGGGTTTTTCTCCTGAAAGGGTTTTCCCCATGTAAATCATTATGTTGTGGTATGCATGATATTATGTTTATTTTTATTAAGTTTCTATAACTGTTGTAATGATGTGTAAAAGTTTTTACATTACCCTCCTCTCAAGGTTAGTGTAGTAATTTGTTCTGCTACTTAACTTCCTTACAAGTGGTATCAAAGCTTGATCACCTTTGGTTTGAGTTGTGGGATGTTGGGTTTTTCAAACTAATCTAGATTTGAGTGGGAGCTTGTGCAAAAGACTTTTCTATCTTGTTGCAGGAATTTTTCAGATGCCAAGCTCATCAGGGAGAATAGAGGTAGAGATATTTAATGGAAGTAATTTTGAGGTATGGAAGCTGGAGATGGAAGATATGTTAATAGATCAAGATATGTGGGATGTTGTTGATGTGAATGTCTCAAGACTTGCAAATCTTATCGTGGTTGCTCAGTATGATGTTATGGATCGAAAAATCCAAGGGTCTAATTAGATTATGCGTCTAATTAGATTATGCTTGGCAGACTCTATTTTGATCAATGTCCACGAAGAGAACTCTGCAAAGAAGTTATGGACTAAGCTTGGTGAGATGTATCAAGCCAAATCTTTATTAAATCACATTTTCTCGAGGAAGAAATTATATTCCTTGAAGATGGAAGAGGATGGACAAATTATAGACCACTTGGAAGAATTTAATATTTTGGTGGCTCAATTGGTATTGTTGGTGTTAAGATAGACGAAGAAGAGAAATGTCAGATCTTGCTTTGTTCTTTGCTTGATTTGTGGGGTTTTCTTGTTATGGCAATCGGTAGTACTTCTATTGTTTTGAAGTCTAAAGATGTAGTGGGTGACCTACTTGGTGAGAGGTAGGAAGGAAGGTATCCATTAGTTTGAAGGAAGCCCTAACTGTTCATAGAAGACCTAAGGAAAAAGGCAAGAAGAATGATAAGCGCAATAAGTCCAAATCCAAAGGGAGATTGAAATCTCTTGGAAAGTCCAAAGTCATATGGTGGCATTGTTGTAATTCAAGTCACATCCGTAAGGGCTACAAAGAAGAAAATAAGAAGAAAAATAAGTTTGATTCTGATTATAATTCTGACAAGGAAGATAGTGATGCATTTATTGCAGCTTTGGCTACTCATGCAGGTCATGATGCATGGTTTATTGACTCTGGTGCATATTTTCATATGACTTCCAATAGAGATTGGTTTTTTAATATGAAGAATTTAATGGAGGTAAAGTGTACTTGGGTGATGATTCACATTTAGACATTGTTGGTCGAGGTAAATTTAGAATCAAGTTTCCTGATGGAAGAACAAAAAGAATTAACGGTGTGTTGCATATCCTTGGATTAAAACAAAATTTATTATATCTGTGAGCAAATTGATAGATGCAGTTGTGAAGGTAGTCTTTTCTGATGCAAGATGCAAGATGATTAAGGGTGATATGATGATTGCTAGTGTAGCATCATAAAATTACTACCCTACAATTTTTGACCGTATTTGGGTCTTCACATTGGCGAAACGAATCCCTAAGCCTGATTGGAGACCTGAGACATGCTTGCACCGCCTGAAACATGCATTTCCTCACATCTCGCATTGCCTATTCTTGCTTCCTATCCTAAATTAAGGTAGGATAGGGGCGTGGCACCCATATCCCCCCTAGGACAGGGGCATGGCGCCCCTGTCCTTGCCCTATTTTGGCCCCCCTCCACTTAAATTTTGCATTGGGCTTATCAAATGTGAAGCGGGAAAAGATTTTCTATGTCAGCCTAAGATGGAAAATCAGTCAAATAACCCTAATTGATGAATATATAAGGAGCATTTTCCCCTCCTATTTATATAAGCAAAATTCGACAAATAAGTGGAAATTGCGATCCTAAGCGAAATTGCATTCAAGCATTCAATAATTCAAGCATCCTTTCAAGCATTGAGCATCTCAAGTCTCCTTTCAAGGCTAGGTGTTGCATTCAAGTCAAGGATTCAACCATTAAAGAGGAGATCTCTTTGACATCCAATTCTACATATCCTTTCAAACAACTCTATCAACATTTCAATTGCATCCTCTCTTGAGGTGAGTTCTACTTCAGTCATTTACTTTCATTTACTTGCAAGTACTTTTCATCATTTGCTTAATTCCAAAACTGGGGTTTTACCTAAAGGCAAACCCCCAATCCCAACAACATTTCCTCTCTTTTTTGTGTGTAGGTTGTAGGTGCATAGCTGTATTTGCATATTTAGGCTTCATTCTCAGAGATGGAAAAACCCTTTTTGGCACACGGATTTTTCGGAGGACCAAGTACACTTTCAACTCGGTCCCAACAACTTTCGCTCAAATTTACAGGGGAGCTTCGTCTCGGCATTTTACTGCTAATTCCAGGTGTACAACTTCATCCCACATTTCTATCTCAAGTTATAATCATTTATTTACCATCTTTACACTTAGTCTCAACTCACTTAATTTATCTTATCCATTCTAAAAGAGGGGTTACTTTTACTTTCCAAATTCATTTGCCAATTCACTTAGCATTCAATCTCTCTCCATTGATATTGGATCTAGTGAATTCAACCTCCTCTTTTAAAGTAATGTGTGAAAGAGGTTGAAGAGGATCCTTTGTGAAACTTTCACTCCTTTCTTGAGGAGGGTAAAGTTTTCCACTTGATCTCCTCATCACCCCTTTTTCACCATTACAGCTACAGGTCTCAGTTTCAACACTTTGTATAAGTTAGAGGCATACACTATTGAGTGTAATAGCACTCCTGTGAACAATAGATCTATGGATACTTCATCGGATGGACATGGATTTTGGGTACCTAAGGGTGCTCTTTATTCTAAAGCAAAGTTATTTACAAAGAAGACTGTGTTATGCCACCAGATTCTTGGCCATATTGGAGAAAAGGGTTTGAGGACCTTGAAAAATAAAAACCTTGTTGAAGGTTTGAATGATTGTAATCTTGAATTTGATTTTCATGAGCATTGCATTTATGAAAAACAAAACCACGTTTAGTTTTACTCGAGTTCTCATAAATCTTGTGGTGTTTTGGATCTTATTCATTCTGATGTGTTTGGTCCTGTAGATGTTCCTTCAATTGGAAAATCCACATATTATGTTTCATTTATTGATGATTTTAGTAGAAGGACATGGTTATATTTTTTAAAGAGTAAATCTGAAGTTTTTAGTTGATTTAAAGAATTTAAAGCAATGGTTGAGTTGTAGATTGGAAAGAAAATCAAATGTTTGAGAACTGATAATGACAGTGATTTTTTCTCTAATGACTTTTCAATAGATTCTGTAAAGACTATGGCATTAATAGACAAAAGATGACTTTGTATTCTCCACAACAGAATGGAGTTGCAAAAAGATTGAACACAACACTGATAGAGAAGGCTGAGAGTATACTAAGTGGTACTGGTCTAGAACAATTTTTTTTGGTTGAAGCCATTATCCACTGCTTGCTACCTAATTAATAGGTCTCCTACATCATCTCTTGTTGATAAAAATGCCTATGGAAGTATGGTCAGGTCACAAGCCTTCATTGAGACATCTTAGAGTTTTTGGTTGCGAGGCATATGCACATGTGCCAAAGGAGAAGCGAACAAAGTTGGAGAAAAAGGTTGTGAAATGTATCTTCATCAGTTATAGTTATGGTGTGAAAGGATACAAGCTTTGGGACCCTGTTGCACAAAAGGTAATTCATAGTAGAAGTGTTATTTTTAGAGAAATTAAGTCTCCTTTTGTTACATTGCAGCCAAAATAGACTAAACAAAAATATGTGATTCAATTCCCTTCTACGCCTGAAAGAGTTGAATCGAGACCACTTGATAGGCAAGAAGTTGAGGAGAGCTCATCTAGCTCTAAATATTCAAAAGAGAAGGAAGAACCTCCAACTGATCTTGTTCGAAGGTCTACAAGACATAGACAACCACCTGAAAGGTATTCGCCTAATGATTGGAGATGTATTTTTTCTTTGAATACTAATGTGGATGAACCTAGATTTGTAGAAGAGGCATTAGGTATGAATGATGTAGAATCTTGGAAGATTTATATAGAAGAAGAAATGACATCTGTGAAAAATAATGACACATGAGATCTTGTACCATTGCCTTAAAGGCAGAAATCTATTGATTGTGAATGGGTGTTCAAGAAAAAAATTGGTTCAAATGGAGGCATTGAGAAGTATAAAGCAAGGCTGGTTGCAAAAGGTTACTCTCAAGTTGAGGGTGTTGATTATTGTGAGATATTTTCTCCTATTGCAAAAATGGCATCCATTAGATTGAAGCTTTCTATTGTTGCTACTTACAATTTAGAGGTTGAGCAAATGGATGTGAAAACCATTTTTCTTCATGGTGATTTGGAGGAGGATATTTATATGACATAGCTAGAGCACTATGTGGTAAAAGGTAAAAGTAATTTGGTCTGTAAATTGAAGAAATATTTTTATGGCCTCAAACAAAGTCCTAGGATGTGGTACCAGAAATTTGATACATATGTGTTGAGTCTGAGATTTGAACATTCTAAATAAGATCATTATGTTTATTATAAATCTAATGGTGATCATTTCCTATACATTGCATTATGTGTTGATGATATGTTATTCTATGGTAAAGGGAAAGGTATGATTTCAGAACTAAAATCTCAGCTTGCTACTAAATTTAAAATGAAAAATCTTGGTGCAGTGAAACACATTCTTGGGATGGAAATTAAAAGAGATAAAGTGAATAGAAAGCAATGGCTAGGCCAAAGTAAGTATGTGAATTTAGTATTACAGAGGTTCAACATGCAAGATTGTAGACCATTATGTGTTTCCTCTACAATTGGAATGAAATGATCTATTTCAGATTGTCTTACATCTCCAACAGAGATGGAAAACATGATTAGAGTGCCTTACCAAAGTGCAGTTGGAAGTTTGATGTATGCTATGGTTTGTACTAGACTAGACATTGCCCAAGCAATGGGAGTTCTCTCCAGATATATGTCTAATCCTATTAGAGTTTATTGGGATATAGTTAAAAGAGCCTTTATATATTTGAAGGGTACCTTAAAGTATTCTTTGTGTTATCATGGTAATTTAGTTCGAGACATGATTTCCCTTGATATTCATGATTATGTGGATTCGGACTGGGTAGGTTATATTGATAGCAGAAGATTTACCAGTGCTTATGTGTTTACTTTATTTGGTGGTTCAATTAGTTGGATGACTAAGCGACAGGTTTTTGTTTCTTTGTCCACTACATAAGCAGAGTATATGGTAGCCAGTCATGCTTGTAAAGAAGCCATTTGGATTAAAAGACTATGTTCAGATATTGGAACAAAACATGGTGCAGTGACAATTTATTGTGACAATTAGAGTGTGATCTTCCTAGCTAAGAACCCAACATATTATATCTGGATCAAACATATTGATGTTCGGTGTCATTTTGTCAGAGATACGGTCGAGGATGACAAGGTGAAGTTGGTTAAGGTAGAAAATTTGATGAATGTTGTAGATTCTTTAACTAAGGTTGTGAGTATAGAGAAGTTAAGATAGTGTTCAAAGTCTATGGGGCTCATGGCCACTAGCAATCAATTTCTATTGATACTCCCTTTTCTCTTGCAAGGTGTTCGACAAGTGAGAGAATGTTAAGAAAATGGTGTCTCAACCTTGCATTTATATGAGGTTACTATTTATAGTAATTTTTTGTTTGAGCATGAAATGGTTCAAAATTCTCCCCAAATCTTTGGATTGGCTAGATAAGCATGCTGGTAAATTTTCATCGCAAGATCATAGCTAGTTTTGAAGATATTAAAGTTTTCATTTTTGAAGGGTGCAATGAAAGGTTTAAAATTAATTTTGAGGAATTTAGAGCCTCTAAAATGCCCTGAAAAGTGGGAATACCTAGTGTAGGAAGTTGCGAGGTGATAGAGAACTTCACGGGCTTTCCAACACATCAAATGGTTTGTCAATTGAACACCCGGTTCACAAGTTATGACCTCCAAAAGTTTGGACTCCTGAAATAGGAAATATAGAATGCATTGAACACATAAATGAGCTGTAAAAGGGAGGAACACATGTTGATGTGTGTTTTGACATGTCATAGGGAATCTAGAATAGGGATAAGGTTGGCTCTACTTTATTGGGTGGTTTTAGCCCATGGTTTTTTAATACCGTTTGACGGTTTCTTGTATTGTATCTCCTATATATGAGGTGCATGAGATAGACGTTGTGTGTAAGAGTCTTATGGCTATTGAGTTACCCCTGAATCTTTGATTAGTGGTACACCTGTGAAGTGCTCGCTCTGCAAGTATATTGTAATCCATTATTGATTGTTGAATAATGTATTGAGTTGCTTTTGGAGTGTGAGGTTTTTCTCGCGAAAGGGTTTCCCCCATGTAAATCACTGTGCTGTGGTATGCATGATATTATATTTATTTTTGTTAAGCTTATGTAACTGCTATAATGATCTGTAAAAGTTTTGCATTACCTTCCTCTCAAGGTTAGTGTAGTAAGTTGTTCTTCTACTTAACTTCCTTACAAATTTAGGATGCTACATTTAGCCCCCACTTTAGCGGGAGTATGAAACTAAGCATACTTTCGGTAAAGTATAAGGTTCACATTGAAATTTTTTTATCAAGATGCTAAAGAGGCAAGACACACCAAGCCCCCAGTGGACTTTAGGCATCTTACAATTTCAAAATCAGGATAAAAGGGAGAAGAGAACCATGACTATCAACCTAGTAAGGATCACTTACCATGAGTCATGAAAAGAAAAATACCAAAATTACAAAGAAAAATATTAAGTTTGCAAAGTAACATGAGTATAGATATATGCAAAAGAGTGAAGCATTAAGAAAAGTTTATGCCCGCACGTTAAAACGATTACATATGCCACAACGGGAGCAATTTTTTTAAGGTAGTATGTATGCATCCAAAAGACGAGGATGTTATCATAATGATATGCCCCCAAGAAAGACACATCAAAGGATAATGATCACAAAAAACCAAAACACGTAAGGGTTCTACTTAACTCCGAGGTCAGTATTCTTGTCATAACCCTCTTTCTCAACCTTGATAAAACTTGCTACTATTATTATTATTGTTATCATTCATATTATTTTGTGAGTAATATTAGTTAGAAATGATAAGATAATAAGGTTGGAATTATTTTAATAAAAAAATTAAATAGTGGAGACACATACTTGAGGCATAAATTTAATTGGAAATTTATTTATTTACTCAAAATATCTATTGAGCACATGTCGTAGGAGAAAATGAGAAGTTTCTAGAAGTGGATTTTAAATTCTATTTTCTTGCATGTAACCCCCACTATGACGACAATCAATTTTGCATGAAATTAATTTTGGAAAAGAATCACTAATTCAATTAATTCTTTTGATAGTGGGAAATGGTGCACTATTTCTGTATAATGTATGCTAAATTTTCCAAAAGGGGAGTTCATTGTGTGATGTTATGGAATAGTCTTTGAAATTTTTCAGTTTCAATATCATATTAGTGGTAGGAGAAGTTTTGTAGGTATATTACATGATTTTAGGAAGTTTGGAGAAGATCTCTAATAGGCTACGAGGTAGGAATCAAAGAAGGATAGCTGGATACATGAGGTTTCAATAGCAAGGTTCTTCATTCGAATCCAGGTTCCCCTCTTGCATATTTGCCTGCTTGCTTTTTCTTTTCAAAGGAAATATTCTTCTCATCTCTTTCAGATTTTTGCATGTATGATTTTTTGTATTTATCAAAAGAAATATCTTTTATCTCTTTTAGAATCTCACATAAGAAACTAAATTGTTAACTCTTCTAAGGCAGTTGTAGTTTTACTTCAAGAAACTAAATTGTCAGATGAGGTTTTCCATAAAACAATAGTCAAATGACCAAATTGGAAGTCAGCACGTAGTCAAAGTATAGGTGCTTCAGGAGGTCTCATGGTTCTTTGGAATCCAAAGTCAATCATTGCTTAGTTTGTAAAACAAGGAACCAATTGGCAGCATATTAGTATAAAGCATTTTGATATGTTCTTTAACTTGATAAATGTCTATGGTCCAATCTCTACCCAAGATAAGAAGAATTTATGGTCATCTCTCACATGAATCATTCAACAAGTTGCAGGGCGAAATGTCATTTTGGGGGGGGGGGGTTTAATGCAATTACTTCTCTAGAAGAGAAAAAAGGGGGTATTTGTCCCCCTATCAAGACGATTGAAGATTTCAAAGAATTTATAAATGATAATGACTTGTTTGACAGTCTTCCACAAAATGGATTTTTCACTTGGACCAATAGGAGAGTCAGGTTCTTACAAATTGCGAAGAGATTAGACAAATTTCTTTTCTCTCAAGAATTGAGGGCTCAAAATTATTCTTTACAAGTTCAAATTTTACCTTTAACAGGCTCAGACCATTTCCCTATCTTTCTGAGTATTGAAAGAAAGGTAGCCCCACCAAAACATAATCATAGACCTTGTTTCAAATTTGAAAGGATGTGGTTCCAACATCCTCACTTTCATGCCTTGATTCGACAATGGTGGGTGAGTGCCCCCCTGGTGATGGGTACCAAAATGTTTAAATTTCATAAAAAATGTAGTATGTTAAAACCCAAATTAAATCATGGAATAAGGGAGTCTTCAAAAATTTATTTTCCCAAAAAGAACTTGTTGAAATCAGTTGCATTTGATTAATGAATAGATCATCTCTAGTGGACTTGATTCATAATTGTTTGCTAAGCAGAAATAGGCTCAGGTGGAATGGGAAGAACTCTGTAAGAGAGAGGAGGGATACTGGAGACAAAAATCTCATGAGCTATGGTTAAGGGAAGGGGATAAAAACACCAAATTCTTTCACATGTTAGCTAAGAAGAAGAGGGTAGCCTCTACTATATTTTCCATTAAGGAGGCATCCTCAAGTAAAATCCTTCGTGATGCTCAGGAAATTCAAGATGAAGGAGTTAACTACTTTAAGAACCTACTTGCTCCTGCCTCTTCAGACCCTCCACTCTATATGCAAGAACATGAGAGTATGGATTCTATTCCTCATATTGTTTGTCCCCTAGATAATCAACAACTATTGGCCCCTTTTAAAATTGAAGAGATCCGTAAAGTAGTCTTTTCTTTTCTGTCGGATAATGCTCTGGGGCCGAATGGTTTTATGGCTCTTTTCTTCCAAAAATGATGGGATGTTTTGGGCTTTGAATTGTTGGTAGTAATGGAGGAGTCAAGAAAAAGCTCATCCATTCTTCGAAACTTCAATACTACAAATATTGCTATTACTCCAAAAATCAAAGAGCCAACATCTTTTGCAGATTTTAGGACCATTTCTTTATGTAATACAATATACAAGATTATTACCAAAGCCATTTATTTGAGATTGTAGAAACTGATAATCAAAATCATATCTCCAGAACAAGGTGGCTTCGTTTTAGGAAGAGAAACCATGGAAGGTGCCTTGGTTGCTCATGAAGTGTTGCACTCCATCCACTCCAACAATACATCTTCTTTTGTAGTCAAACTGGATATGATGAAATCTTATGACAAACTTAACTGGTCTTTTTTGTTTAAAGACTTGAGCAAATTTGGATTTGCTAAAAATTGGTGTAAGTGGATTAGGGTTTGCATCTCAAGATCTCACTTCTCAGTGTTAATTAATGGAGCTCCTGTCGGTTTCTTTGTTGCTTCGCAAGGTGTAAGACAAGGAGACCCCCTATCCCCGTCTGTGTTTATAATTATGGCTAAAGCTTTTACCATAATTATTAAGTCTAAACATGGTCAAGGGCTTTGGAGAGGTGCACATATTGAAGGTACATCTGTGTCAGTTACACATTCTTTATTTGTTGATGACACACTGTTGTTCGATAAATCAAATGTTCAGGAGGCAAAGCAGATTAGGCAAACTTTGGACCTTTACAGGGCAGTTTCAGGTCAAAGAATTAATGCTCAAAAATAAAAAAATATATGTTTTTAATACAAATGATATTGTCACAAGGAATATTGTGGATTCTTTGGGTTTTTCTCCAAAGTGTCTTCCTTCCACATATCTTGGCATTCCTTTTTTTGTAGGTGCCAACAAGTCAACTTATTGGAAAGCTATTATAGATAGAATTAAGAATGCCATATCCACATGGAAGGCTCGTTGTTTGTCCTTATTAGGGAGGTTACTTCTAATAAAAACTATCTTGTCTGCCATTCCCAATTATTTCATGTCTATCCTCAAAGCCCCTGCTGGAGTCATTCATCAGATTGAAAAAATTATTAGAGGTTTCTTATGGAGGGACAATATGTCAGAAGAAAAGAAGATCCCGCTTATTTCAATTCAAGAAATGACACATGATAAGGGGGGAGGGGGTGTTGGTCTGCATGACTTATCTAAAAGAAACATCACCTTTGGAGGTAAACTTGTGTGGAAAATGGTCTCCAAACCAGGCACCAAGTGGTGTAGAATCACACAAGAAAAATATTTGGATTCTTTAAACCCTTCCTGAGTCATAACAACCCTTGATCCCCCGAAAGGGTCAGCTGTTTGGAACTTCATGATGTCTTATAGGCAGATTATTACAAGATATGTATCTTGGGAGGTCCACAATGGAGAGAGCATTCATTTTGGGAGGACTCCTAGAATGGCTTGCCTCCTTTAAAATTTTTAGAACCTTTTTTGGATGCCATTCCAATTATAAAAAATTGTCGGGGTTTGTTTTTGATAGATTATGTTAGTGGTGTGGAAATTTTTTCAAGGAAAGCTATCTGGAAAGATCCTCTTGATATACCGATTAGAGATGATCAAAGGTCATGTCTTTAGGAAAATTTGTCTACAAGAAGAGTGTACATCTCAAACCAAGAAGACAAATTGTTATGGGCTCCAGCTCATGATGGCAAATATTCAGTTAGAGATGGTTATGGGGCTGCCTGACATATGGAAAATCAACAAGTTAAGAGTCGAGCTTATATATTTTGTTGGAATAGTGTTGTACTTCCTAAAGCAGGTTGCTTTGCCTAGCTAGCTTTAAGAAAAAGGATATTAACAAGTGATAAATTGGAAAGATTGCACATTTCTAACTCTTTTTCTTGTGTTTTATGTAGAGCTGAAACTGAAACTATAGATCATTTGCTCCTTAGGTGTCCCTTTTCTCAGCAATGTTGGCTCCATGTTGTGGAGAAACTAAATCTATCTATGCCATTGCCCTATACTTTATGGGAAATTTTTCAATCCTGGCCTACTCTTTTTCACAAAATCTTCATTTGCTAGCATCTGGAAATGTATTCCGACAATTGTCATTTGGTCAATCTGGTGGGAAAGAAATTAAAGAATCTTTAGACAAATTGAATCCCCAACTCATTTGGTTCTAGAAGGAATTGATAAATATGCTTCAGAACAGGTTAATGCTCATATCAAGAACATAAGTAGCAATTTAAATTTTTCATTTTGGGATGGCCGCATTATTAAGATTTGGAAAGGTCTTGCTATCCCTTCTTTTTGTGCCACATTCGGTTGGGAAATATAGTCAATCAACAGAAACCTAAGTAAATGGAAACCTCCTCTAATTGGATTTGTCAAATTAAATTTCGATGGTTCATCTTGGGGAAATCCTAGTGATTCGGGAATTGGTGTTTTTATTAGAGATCATTTAGGCTATCTCTTGGCAGCTAAATCTTCTTCCATTCCTCCTAGAACAAATAATTTAGCAGAAGCTCTTGCCTTACTATATGGACTGACATTGGCAAAAAAAATAAGATTCCATAGGTTACATGTGGAAGGAGATTCCTCTATTATAGTGAAAGCTTGCATTTCTAGATGTTCATTTAACTGGAAAATTTACTACATTTTAAAGGGAGCATGGTTATTACTAGATTCATTTGAGGAATATTGCATTTCTCACATATTTAGAGAAGGTAATAGAGTAGCAGATGTTTTAGCAAATTTGGGCTATGATAAGCTAGCAGTAGATTCTACATCTCCAAATTTCAAGGTAGAAAATTTTCCTCATCTAGCAAGCATTATCAATAATGAAAGGAAAAATATTTAAATGATTGACACACTCACCTATTTCTCAACCTATTGTCTGAATGTATTAACTCTGGTTTTGTTGAGTGAGCAATTAATGAATTTTTCTACACTCGCAGCAAGTGGATTAAAATATTGGTATGTTTGGCTTTATTCTTTGAGCTTCCATGTTGGCAATATGGTGGCGGCCTTCCCTATGAGTCTCATGAGATCAAATTCATTCCTTTGTTTGATTTCACACATGCGGCATCCTCTGATATTTTGCAAAATAATTAGTAAACTCAGTATCAAGCATGTTGCTCATACTTGCTAATTATTTCACAGTAGACGAAGATTTGAAATGATTTTGGTAGGGTATGAGAATATCAAGATAGACAGTGTTATTATCGGGTTTCATTCATAACAAACATGTTCTTGCCTATGTAGTCTGCCCTATTTTATTGCATTATGGATTACTCTCCATTAAACTACAGAGTGCCTGTGTTAGTTGCTGATTGGGAGAATCCATTTGAGGACCATATCATTGAAGTCTAGTTGGGTATTGTCTTCAACACCTCCTGTCAACATTGCAAACGAAGTATCTAGAGGATTATTGGGGAAGAAATACTATATCCGTAGGAGAAAAGGTTTCTCTCTCCTTCCCAATTGATTTCTATATTTCTCTCCAATTTAGTAGATTTTTTGCGGTCTTGGGTTCCCTTAAAAAATATCATTCATAAAATGATTCGGGTAGATTATTTGAACGATAATCAACTTTTGGATGCCATCCGCCAGTATGATTTGTGGAATGGTCAGGCAAAATTTGGTGGCCTATTTCCCAAGCAGCTTCTTCTCACACATGAGGAATTTCTTGCAATCTTTGATAGCATAAAGCGACCACTTTCCTTGTAGAATATGAGACCCTTCCAAATTGCTGCCCACAATGCAAGGAGAATCTTGAATTCAGACTTAAAAAGAAGAATCTTCTCTAAAATGCATGCCATCCTAGCGATTTTAGGTCATGATCATGGGCAAACAAAGCCATCTATTATT
Organism: Cryptomeria japonica; assembly: GCF_030272615.1. Taxonomy (NCBI): domain Eukaryota; kingdom Viridiplantae; phylum Streptophyta; class Pinopsida; order Cupressales; family Cupressaceae; genus Cryptomeria; species Cryptomeria japonica. The sequence continues at coordinate 270,169,165 of NC_081413.1, forward strand.
TCTTTGGCAGTGATAGCGGGTAATGAATTTTCTATGCAGGTGAACAACATTTCTCCTCCTCCTCGGCTTTCCTTTGACCAAGTCAATGAAATCCATTGCTCACCGATTGAAGACCTGGTATCCGCCTTTGCTGCACTCAATGTTAGTGATGGATTTTTGTCGAGTTTGCAATGATTGGAGAAGTAATTCTTAATGCTCATACTGGTTTTAGGGACTAGTTGGTCAATGTTGGTGATGGTTTCTTGTTGAGTTTGTAGCCTATGGAGGTGTAATTTTGATGATTTATATGGGTTTGGGGCCTACCATTTTAGTCTAATAATATTTAATCTCCTTGTTTCTAATTATCCGACATTGCAGATCCAGTAAGGGAGTCATTTTGTATTTCAGTACCGTAGTATCAGAATTGGAGGTTCTCTCGTGAATTGGTAAACAAGTTAGCATACAAATATGTAAGTTCCGATATAACATAACCGGTTATGTTAGTATACAGGTATTTAAGCTCTGGTATAACACACTCGGTTTTGTTGGCTTTTTTTTTTTTCTGAGGACCAGTATTCACATCTGCTCACTAGCGACGTCAGTGTTATGGTTTTCACATCTTCTCAGTGGTAACAGGTGTTAGCCTCTTCGGTAATCGGTAACAAAATTGGTGGTGGAGATATTTATTAAATCTATAGTGTTGTACCGGTAATGGAGGCTCTTATGAACCAATGAATAGGACAACACATCAGTATTATAGTTCTGGAATAACTCAACCGACAACGTTCCTTTTTCTGCAGTTGACCGGTATACACATATGCTCATTGATAACTGGTTGTGGTAATTCTACAGTGCTCAGGCATCCACAATTATGTTTCTCAAGATCAATGATAATCGGTTGTGGGGGCCATTTTTAAGAGTTCTCTTGCTTTATCTTGTTCTACTAGTATCAATTTTGGCCTCTATGAGGTTTGTAGGGGTTCCTTCTTATAGCTTCATTTTCTCTTTCTCTATTGTATCTGAGAAAGGATATAGGGTTTTCTTCCTGGTTCTTTCCCTATTGAGCTCTTGAATCAGTTATCTTATATATATATATATATATATATATATATATATATATATATATATATATATATATATATATATATATATATATATATATCAGTGGCTTGCCACTTTTGTCCAAAAAAAAGAAAAAGTAAAGGGAATATGATAATTACCAGCTTTTGCACAAGTTAAAAAAAAATATAAATAAATGAACTCACCCCAAAGTAGAGGTTCATTTTCAATAAATATCACTTCAATACATTCAATACTCCTTATTCATAGGACATCAAAATACCTCCTTTATATACTTCAAGTATTAAAGGTTTAAAAGGGTCTACTTTTCAAGTAAACATGTGAGATTCATAGTCTCCTTAACAATTTGTGTTTTCAAGCAAATAACTCAATGTTAGTTAAAAATTAACCTCATTTAAGAAGTTGAACATTTGTTTACCTTTCATGTAAGTTCTAATTAATAATAAAAATAGGTTTTCAGGACCTGAAACCTTTAACATAGGAGATTAAAAAAGATCATCATAGAGTATCCAGATCATATAAAAATGGCTTACAAAACGAATGGCAATAAAGCCAACAAATAGAAAGGACAACAAAAGATAGAAACAACACAAACCAAAAAAATACTGCACAGTTATAGAGTCTTCAGGAGGTCCTCCACCTTAATCACCAGCTGGTCATAGTTGGCTGCAACAAATTTGAGTTCATCCAGGTCCTTATTTGGCTTCTTCTCCTTCTTTTTACCTCTAGTTCTTGTTCTGGGTCCTTCAACATCTCATGTGCCTTCAGTGTCAGGGTCAATTTCTAGGGTGTCCTTCTCCTCATCCAATTTGCTGATGAGGGTTTTGGTATTGCCAACAAAGACCTTCAAAATGTTTAAGCTTTGCTCTGTGATACTTTTGAGACATTCCTCAATTTTGCTGACTTTACTGTCAGTCTCCACCATTGTTTGATCCATAGCATTAGCATTTTCTTTCCTCTCAATCATGCCTTTCTCAATTTGCTCAAATCTGGGGTTGAAGGAGTTTCTTATATTTTTAGCTTTAGCAATAGTTTTGGTCAAATCCTCCATATAATCTGCAATAGTCTTCCCTTCACCACTGGTGATAGTTTCCAGAATCTGGATTCTGTGACTAAGCTTCTTGTTGTCCTCCACAACTTTCTTGTAACTGGTGATCAACCATTCGATGGTGTCCATACAACCTTTCATACCCTCAGGGGGAGGGTTTGAGGAGGGATTTATCTTACCGGAGTTGTCTTGTTCCTTATTTGGGGTGTCACCAACAGTGGCTTTATCTTCAGCCCTATATACTTCCCCAGTGGTCACCTCCTCCAAATTCTGGTCAGCTTCCAAAATCTTTTCTTGCTTTTGTTCCTCCAACTCCTTCACATTCTCTTCCTTTCTCTTTTGTTTGTTTCTGGTCTGAATGTGGACTTTAGTTTTCTTTTTTAGTGAATCCTGGGGTTTCTCCTTTTCAGAATCTTCAAAGACCTCCTCCTCCTCCGAGGAGCTAATATGGAGAATTTTGACTTTATATTTCTTGCCCTTCAAGGAAGAAGGCCTAGTATTCAAAGGTTTCCTCTTCTTACCTACTTCAGCTTCCGAGTCATCCATACTCTCCTCAGACTCGATCATTGAATCACTATCAGAACCCTCATCCAAAGAAAAAATAGAGTCCGACCCTTCCTCCTCAGACTCAGAAATAGAAGGCTGAGGGCAGGCTATTTGGTTAGCCTTGAGGTAGTCATAAATTAGAACCATTAAGCCTTGATGCAAGTTACTTACTCATTGTTATATATTATTATTATCATGCAAGTTACTTATTTGTTGTTATCATAAAAGTTACATTTCAAGAAGCTAGATATAACAGTCCTTCTCGATTTGAATATTAATCTCTTAGTAGTAGGTTGATACTTTCAAGCTATTCTTTATTTTCATAGATTTAGTATCACAGTTTAATTTTTAATTGTTTAATTCTTTGCAAACAATAGTCTCAATTTGAAGTTGCATTAGAATAATGTTTATTTAAGTTTTCATTTGTATACAAGTTGAATTTCTTAGTTAGAAAACTAAGCAAGAGTTGTTGGAAACAAAAACCCTAGAAGTGTTCGGTATCTATGGTGCCTCTGGGTCATGCTTGTAGGTAATGCCATCATGAGGAATTGTTGCACTTAATGCCTAATAAAGCTACAACAACGACATCTATGGCATCGTCCCTATAAATCATCAGGGATAAATAAGGGTCATTTAGAAGTAATATCCAAGGGGTATGTAATCCCCCTTGGATCGATAACCTAAAAAGATAAATTTATAATGAATTCACATCCCCTTAGTTAAACTAAGTAGAAAACCCCATTAGGGTATTGTTTGCATGTGATGTTTGGGATTTTCTTATCTTAATGATTAACGATGGATGATAACGATTCAAGGGTGATGCATATGATAGGAAACTAGGACTTAGTTGTTTTAGGCCACAAGTAGAAGGCCAACTATAGATCTACCATCGTGGGTAGCAACCGTAGAAAAACTGTTTGGGACTTTGACCCTCTAAAGGGTTGCATACCCACCATATAGTTTACATCAAACCATAGCTAGAAACCAGAACTGCATACTTTACACCTTGATCCCATGCCAAAACGGGTATGTAGGCAGTTTAGGGACGAAGTTATCCTTAGTACTCAGGCATTCTGGGATGGGGTCTAGGATTTTGGTTAAGGTGAGTATATGGTTTTTGAAGTTCCTTGGTCTCTCAATCAAAGGGTATAGAAATAAGATTAAAAATATTTCAATGCATACTTGGAAGGAATCCTGTATGGATTCGCTTGACTTCCTAAGGCTTTAGGTCAAATTCTGAGGCAAAATTCAAGCTTATATCATTTTTTATTTTATTTACTCCTAAGGACGGCGACCTCAGTGCACTCCTAGTAGAGGGGTGTAGTCCTTATAGAGTGACTCAGGATCCGGATGGTCCCGATGAGTCTAAAGTCTCTAGCTTGAGCACTTCCTATTCTTATGAATAAATGCCTACCCCATTTGGGTAGATGCCTGTCCCAAATTGGATAGATGAAACCCATATCCCCTATAGAAAGATGTCTAACTCGTATGTTTAGATTCCCATCTTGGTTGGATGGATGCCTATCTCGTTAGGATAGATGTACCCAAGAATGTGATTGAATCAAACACAATTAAGAGTAAGTGATTTCAAAAAAAAAATTAGTGGAAATTTTTGAGTTAAGCTAAGTGGGTCTTTACATGTGGTATTAGAGCGAAGGTTCAAGTCTAGGCCTTGAGTTCACTTCAACTCTCACATTATAAGGGAGTATCTTGTAATTAGTCAAAATAATAGAGATAAAAAAATTTATATCTTAAACCAAGAACTAACTAAGAAAATTTAAATTTCAGGAAAACCAAGAAATCAAGGGGAAGAGGAAGGGGAAGGTGTACTGCCAATACTAGGAGGCAAAGGGAACATAACAATGAATAATATCAACAAGACCAAGGGAATAATGAATATGAGGTTTCAAAACTATAATCAACTTGTTAACTGAACAAAGGGATAAGATCAACTTATTGAAACAATAAATGCAGGACTTTAGGGCAAGACAAAATGACATCGAAAATAGGAGTGGAGTTGAAAATGGGAACCTTGGCAAGAATTGAGGAAATGCAATAGATAATAGGAGGGAAAATAATATGTTGGAGCTATCTAAGGATATGAAGAAAATTACCCCACCTAAGTTTGATGGAAAGCAAATTGGTGAAGGAGCTGAAGATTGGTTGTATGAAATAGAAAAATACTTTGAGCTAAGGGACTTTAGTGAAATGACAAAGGCCTTATGGGGTTTGTATCAACTCACTGGGGAAGCAGCTAGTTGGTGGACTAACACTAAGGAACAAAATGGGTATAATAGGGATACAATCACATGGGATCAATTTGTTCACCATTTTTGTAAAAGGTGGTTGCCACAATTGTTCTTTAATGAGAAGGTGGAAGAATTCCATAATCTTCGACAAGGGTCCTTAACAGTTTGACAATATTGGGATAAGTTTGCTAAATTGCTAAAGTATGTACCCATGTATTAGAAGGATGAGAAAGGTCAAGCCAGGAAGTTCATTTTGGGGATAAATACCAACATAGGGGAAAACATTGACATGCATGGACAACATGAATGATGTACTTGAGAAGTCTTTAAAGCAGGAAAGAAATATTCAAATCCTAGAAAAAGCAAGGCATAATTTTAATGGGAATCGCTCATTTAAAAGGAAGAAGGAATTCAAGGGGAGCACAAACTTCAACAAGAATTAAAGGAACAATTCATCTAAAAGGAGACCACCTCATAATCAATATCATAGGGATGTAAACAATAATAACAGGGGCAATTATAACAAGAATGACTAACACAATAGGATAACATATCCACCAAGTTACAATGAAGCAAGGAATGATCCTCCTAGGAATCAAGTAAAGCGGGGACCACCAGGTGGATGTTTTATGTTTGGAGGGAACCATTTTGCTAGAGAATGTCCAAAAATACAAGGTCAAATTAGGGCCAACCAACCACAATAGATACCTCACAAAGAATTCATGCGGTAGTTAAGAACCAAAGGACAAGGTCTCAGAATGTTCATGTAGAAACTACAAGTACATTGTTTGAAGAACCAATTTTAATTCTAATTGACACTAGGTCATCTGAATGTTTCATTTTCACCCGAATTAGTAAGGAAATTTGCATTAAGAGTTAAACAAATGGAATCATCATGGGTGATTCAGTATGGTAATAAGGAAATTAGGGAAGTAACCAAGTGTTTACCAAGAGCAAGGGTACAATTTCCTGAATTTGAAAAGAGGGTAGATCTTTATGTGACACCCCTAAGATTATATGACATAATTATTGGAATTAGTTGGCCAACATATCATCAAGCTAGTGTGGATTGCTACAACAAAGTGGTTGAGTGTTTGGATGATGGGGGAAGAAGGGTCAAAATACAAGGAAAGTTTAAACCTATTAACATAGAAACCATATCGGCCATGCAGTTAAAGAAGGAAAGGAGAAAAGGGGGCCTAATCTATATGGTTGGATTTGATGAAAAAGAAGAGGAAAATAATCCAAGATTTGAAAATACCCCCTTCTTACAAGAATTCAAGGATATATTTCTAGAAGAATTACTAGGCCTACCCCCTAAAAGGAAGTTTGATTTCTCTATCGACAATTTACCAGGAGCTAAACCAATATCAAGGGCACCTTACTGAATGAACACAACTGAATTACAAGAAATTAAGATGCAATTGGAGGAACTCTTAGCAAAGGGGATAATAAGGCCAAGTGTATCTCCATGGGGAGTGCCAATCCTATTTGTCAAAAAGAAGGATGGGGCTTTAAGGCTATGCATTGACTATAGGATGTTGAACAAGGTCAAAATAAAGAATAGGTACCCCTTACCTCGAATAGAGGATCTTTTTGACCAAATGAAAGGAGAAACAATGTTTTCAAAGATAGATCTCCGATCAAGATATCATCAACTTAGAATTAAGGAAGAATATATTCCAAAGACAACGTTTAGGACTAGATATGGGCATTATGAATTCACAGTAGTACCTTTTGGTGTAACCAATGCTCTAGCTGCATTTATGAACCTGATGAATAGTGTGCTTCATGACTACTTGGACAAATTTGTTTTGGTATTTTTGGATGACATCTTGAGTTATTCTAAGAATGAGGAAGAATAATTAATGCACTTGTGATTGGTCTTGCAAAGGTTAAGGGAACAAAAGTTATATGGGAAATTGTCAAAATGTGCCTTCTTTGAAGAAAAGATTCACTATCTTGGGCATATCATATCAAAGGAGGGAATAGTTGTGGATCCATATAAAATAAAGGCAATAGTAGAATGGTCAATCCCTAAAAATGTTTCAAAAGTAAGAAGCTTTATGGCTCTAGGAGGGCAATATAGGAGATTTGTGGAAGGATTCTCTAAGATAGAAAACCCTATCACATCATTGCAAAGGAAGGGTAAAAATTTCACGTGGATAGAGTAGAGTGATAAATCATTTCAGATTTTGAAGGAAAAATTAACTACCGCACCTATCTTAAGGGTTCTATATCCAAATGGGCACTTTATAGTTGTAATAGATGCTTCTATTGAAGGGTTAGGAGGAGTACTTATTCAAGATTAAGGGCTTGTGGATTATGAATATAGGAAGATGAAGACTCATGAAGTAAATTATGCACCCCACAACTTAGAGTTAGCAGCAATTGTGCATGCCCTACGAAAATGGAGATACTTCTTACTAGGGAAACCCTTTGAGTTAAAATCAGACAATCAAGGACTTAAATACATTTTTACTCAACCCCACTTAAATGCTAGACAAAGAAGGTGGTTAGAATTATTAAGTGAATATGACTTTGAAATAGAATATACTAAGGGGAAAGAAAATAGAGTGGCACATGCTTTGAGTAGGAGGAGGCACTTGTTAACCATAACAACATTTAAAACCACTTTCAGGAAGCAAGTAATTGATGAGCAAAAAAATGATTCATGGTATGAGCAAGTCAAATTAACTTTAGAATATGATCCAACAGATCCCAAGGTTGAAGGATACACACTAGATGAAGAAGGATTGCTAAGATTTAATAACAAAATCTATGTTCCAAATTCAGGGGACTTAAGGAAGGTAGTCTTATCTGAGGCCCATAATGCTCCTTATTCAGGGCATCTGGGTGTTAATAAAATTTATGTAGATCTAAAGAAGCTATACTTTTGGCAAGGAATGTAGAATGACATAATTCAATATGTGGCTAAATGTTTGGAGTGTCAAAGGGTAAAAGCAGAACACAAACATCCAGCTAGACTATTACACTTACATGATGTACCCCATCATAAATGGCAAGTTATTAGTATGGACTTTGAGCAAGGGTTTCCCATGTCACCTTCTAGGCATGATACAATAATGGTGGTAATTGATAAACTCACAAAGGTGGCACACTTTATACCAGGGAACTTGACCGATGATGCACCTACTTTGGCAAGGCACTTTATTAAGGAAATATTTAGGTTGCATGGGATTCCAGAGAAAATTATATTAAATAGGGATGCTAGGTTCACTTCAAAATTTTGAACAACTCTTCAATCAGCTTTGGGAACATAATTAAACTATAGTGCTGCTTATCATCCTGAAACTGATGGCCAGATAGAAAGGACAAATCAGATTGTAGAAGACCTACTTTTCATGTACAGTATGGATGAACAAAAGAAATGGGAAGAGTACCTATCACTAGTAGAGTTTTCTTACAATAATACCCTTCAAACATCTTTAAGAATGACAACTTTTGAAGAATTATATGGTAGGCCATGTCAAACACCTTTGAGTTGGGACAATCTTGAGGATAGAGTAATAATTGGTCCAGATATATTGAAAGAAATGGAAAAGAAAACTAAGGAAATAAGGCAAAGGTTGAAGGAAGCTTCAGATAGGCAGAAAAGCTATGCAAATAAGAACATAACACCAAGGGAGTTTGAGGTAGGAGAAAGAGTTTTCCTAAGGGTTAGACCATACAAGAGCTCCATAAGGTTTGCGAAAAAGACTAAGCTAGCACCATGATATGTTGGACCTTTTGAAATCTTGGAAAAGATTAATTTAGTTGCGTATCGGTTGGCCTTACCTCCCCAACTGAGTCGAGTCCATGATTTTTTTCATGTGTCACTTCTTAAGAAGTATGTACCTGATGAAAAAAAACATTTTGAATTGGGATGCCTTATAGGTCCAGAAAATAGGGGGAATAATGATTAAGCCATTCAGAGTCTTGGAGAGGTACTAGTACCAATTGCGCAACAGAGGTTGATCAGTGCAAAGTACAATGGAATCAGTATGATGAAAAGAATGATATATGGGAAGACACTAATGAGATGCAACAATTGTTTCCCTTTTTGTTTTAGACTTATCATAAACTACAAACTCTTTCTATGGTTATATTAAATAAGTGCATCGAGACGATGCACAAATTAAGGGGGGGAGGATGTCATAACCCTCTTTCTCAACCTTGATAAAACTTGCTACTACTACTATTATTATTGTTATTATTCATATTTATTTGTGAGTAATATTAGTTAGAAATGACAAAATGAATAAGGTTGGAATTATTTTAATAAAA